>NC_092045.1:11079387-11332222 GCF_003086295.3 Arachis hypogaea
TACAAGTAATACAGATAATAAGTACAACAAATAGCATGTTATAATCACGTAGGCATTCCTAAATAGTTCACAAATAAGTAATTCAAACAATATGCACATGATGCATGCCTATCCTATGGCTATTGATATCAACTGTCGATTACATAGCCATCCCGACATGTTCTCAAGCTCAAAAATACACCATGGGGAGAATCCCCAAGCTGACATGGGAAAGAGAATGCCCCCAAGCTCAATAATATCCATGGGACGAATCCCAAGCTGACATGGGAAAGAGACTACACCCCAAGATGACATGGAAAAAATAATACCCAAGCTCAATGTTATCCATTGGATGAATCCCAAGCTGACATGGGGGAGACAACACCCCAAACTCAATAGTTTCTCAATAAATCATAAGCATTTACTCATTCCTCATATATTTTATGATATACAATTATAAATTCATAACTCGTCTCATCGTTCTCAATTCGTTAATGTCCACGATTATCTCATTCTTTAATCTCAATATTACATTACTCTTTTAACTACTTTATATATCTCTCTTCCATCATCTTATCAAATCAAAAGCCATCTTCTCCAATCCTTAGTTTAATTATCTCCCTTCATCTCTAAGTTACCTCCTTTTTTCTAACTTCATCCTATTGTTAAGCTTACTAACCAAATCTAGAGTTAACAGAATGAAAGTAGGGGTTTAGGGGTTTAAAATTAGGTTTAAAACTCAAAAACTCATATTTGCTTAAACAGGGGCCAAGCGTACGCGTGGTCACGGGTACGCGTGGGCGTGAAAATTTCTTACTCGCGTATGCAAGCTCCTTACTCGCGTATGCAAATCCCAAGTCACGCGTACGCGTGGACATGTGTTTTTCCAAAAACATTGCCAAGTCTGAAATGCTGCAGAATTCCAGATTTCAAGTCCAAATTTTTGACGCGCATAACTTTTTCGTTTTAAATCATTTTTTCTCCGTTATTCAAACGGCGTAAACTTCACAAGCCCAATTTTCATACAAAATAAGTTTAAAACCATTTGGAAGTCCGGAAGCCAAATTATGGCTCGCCAAAGTTCGACCAAAAACTAATTTTATAGCAAGTTTAAATCTCAATCTTTCATTTAAAAATCAAACAGCATTCCACTTCCCTTCCAAAAACTCAGCAACATAATAAGTCAAAGCATTCCAATGCAACATTACCTCATACCACCAACCCACTATACATCAATTCCACCCCAATCCATACCCTAACTTACTCACTTTCGTTGACAAATTATCAATATTCCATTATATATATATATATATATATATATATATATATATATATATATATATATATATATATATATATATATATATATATATATATAACCAATGATATCAACTTCTCAAACAATATCCAAACACAAAAGAGCATCATATTCCCACCATGACCATACTCCCCAAACACATGCTTAACTTAAATTACCAATTATCATCACAAAGACTAAGCATTCCATATACTTAACCAATCCAACCTATCCTATGGTTCTCTAGCCTAAATTTTCTCAAAACATTATATGTTAAATACGAGAAACCTAAACCATACCTTGACTAAGTTTCACGTATTTTCTGAGACAACTCACCAATGCCCTTTGCCCTAATCACAGCCCAAGGTTCAAAAACTCACCAAAGCACAAGTACTCAACCTCCACCAAAATTCCAATGTCCACAATTTCAATCTCCAATTATATATACACAATGTAATACATATATACAACACATATACACCCAAATTTAATATCCAATACATAAATTTAAGAAATTAACTAGGGTTGAGGTTCTTTACCGTACCCACAGACTAAACGGATCAAATCCAACTAGTTTCACAAGCTAGATTGAAACTAAAGTACCAAAACTCACAAAATCTCAACACCACTTACATAATTTTTGAAAATTATAGGGATTGAGATACTGAGATGAGAAATGAGACTTACCTATTAAATTTTTCCGGTAGAATTGTAGAGCTCGACGCGGTAGTCGCGTGGCCACAAACAGTGCAGCGATTGGAGCTCGGATTAGCAAGATACGGTAGTTTGAATGTGGTGTTAGGTTAGGTTTTCTTTCTTCCTTACCTTAAGCATGCTTTCAGCGTTCTTGCTGAAGGGAAGAAGAGAGTTGACTCTTTTAAGGGGTAATTGAGCTGATGGGTTGGGCCTTGGGCCCATTTTAGGTCTAGTTCGGCCCGTTTGCCCAATTTTAGGCCGAATTATTTGAAATTAGTGTCAAAATTTTCGTTTTAATTAGCTCTATCTTATTTTACTATTAAATTTGTATTTCTAATTTTCTTTATTAAAATTTAATTTATTGACTAATTATTTACTTATTTAGCAGGGTTTATAGAGATTTTTTTATAAACAAGAAAAATCAAGACCATCTCAATGTTTCCTCATTCTTACATGCATTTTTTTCATTGACAAATCCTTTTATTATTCGATTTGTATTAGATTTGAGTGTACCATCAATATCCGAGTTGTGGATATGAAAAAAAAGATTATGATACAAATGTTGATAATAGTATATCGTTAATCATAATAAAAATAAATAATAAATAAAAAGAAAGCGCTTTATTTTGTAGCTCGGATTGTTTGTTGACCATATTTCATGAATCTATTTACCATGAGAAACATATTGTGAATATCTATGAAATAGTTTTTTTGTTTCTTTCTCTTATTTGCGACAAGTTACAAATCTAGAGAATTGTCTTTGATTTACTTGATTTATGACGAAATTAGTAATAATTTAATTTTTGGTGAGAGCTAAAAAGTTTTATTAGTCATTTATGTATTATTTGCAAAAAATATTATCACAAAGATATTGATTTTTTTAATATTTAACCTGTAACAGATTAATCAACATACAAAATAATGTAGGATATAAGTATCTAAAAAAAATATGAAAAACTTATGAAATAGATTTGTACTTACTGATAAGATATCTATGTCATTGAAATTTTTTATTTTTTATTTTAAAGATAATAATTTTATTGTAATAAAAGGAGTTTGCTTACAATTACTGCAACCAGGGGGTACAAAAGCAATAACACATAAAATAGGAAAATTCTCAAAAAAATGATAACAACATGCTTAAGAGATAGGATACTCAGACAAAAGGAAAAGGGAAAGTCTTCTTACATCTTCATCTTTGATGGCTATGGTAACCCACGTGAGTTAATCAGGCTCTTGACTCCTTTCTTCTCTGTGCTTCTGTTATCAACCGAACCCACCATTCCAAAGGTTGCAGCGTGTGAAATCTCAAGAATCAATTTGACGCTGCTAATTTCGACTCCTTGTAAATTCTGACGCGATATTCATTGCTTGGGCCAGAATTTTTCCACATTCTCTTCTGATTCTTCAAATACCAATGAGTTTCAATCCAACCATATACCCCAAAGAAGGAAGGCTATTAGAGTCATGTTCAAATTGGCCTCACTTCCAGTTATCACCGTTGCACAAGATCGATCCACCATTGCCAAGGTTGAAGAAGATTGTTCTTGGGAATCGCACTTGCCATTGGAGAGTTGTTCTAGACTTCTGCAATTTTCGGACAAAAAATCAGCGTATGCAAGGCTGATTTCGGAGTGGCGGAGCATCGAGGACAACGCGGGTCTGCCTGAGGCATGCGCTCATGAAACTTTTTTTTCACTGCTAATCCATTGTGAATTAATTTCCAGATGAGAATTCTAATTTTTGGCTGAGTGTTGGTCTTCCAAATGGCTTTCCAGATTCGCTTTTCTTTGAATCGTTCATGGAGTATCGCTGAACTTGAATGGAAAAAGATATATTCAATATTGTAGCCAGATTTTGCAGAGTACTCACCAAAGCAAGTATGTATCCATATTAGTCCGTCTGTACCTTCTTCAATATCTATTTGGCATATTTTGGAACCTGGTGCACGAAATTGTGATCATCAACAATGGCGCCAAAAATATGGTAGCACTCTCAAACGTGAATCACACTTAGTCACAACTCCGCACAACTAACCAGCAAGTGCACTGGGTCGTCCAAGTAATACCTTACGTGAGTAAGGGTCAAATCCCATGGGGATTGTTGGTATGAAGCAAGCTATGGTCATCTTGTAAATCTCAGTTAGGCGGATAGTAAATGTTATGGAGTTTTCGAATAATAAATAAAATAGAAAATAAAGATAGAGTTACTCATGTATTTCAATGGTGGGAATTTCAGATAAGTGTGTAGAGGTGCTTGTCCCTATTGGATCTCTGCTTTCCTACTGTCTTCCTTCAATCCTTCTTATTCCTTTCCATGGAAAGCTGTATGTAGGGCATCACCGTTGTCAATGGCTACATCCCATCCTCTCAGTGAAAAAGGTCCAAATGCTCTGTCACGGCACGACTAATCATCTGTCGGTTCTCGATCATGTTAGAATAGAATCCCTTGATTCTTTTGCGTTTGTCATCACGCCCAACAATCGCGAGTTTGAAGCTCGTAATAGTCATTCAATCCCTGAATCCTACTCGAAATACCACAGACAAGGTTTAGACTTCCCAGATTCTCATGAATGCCGCCATCAATCTAGATTGTACCACGAGGATTCTGATTAAGGAATCCAAGAGATATGCGCCCAGTCTAAGGTAGAACGGAAGTGGTTGTCAGTCACGCGTTCATAGGTGAGAATGATGATGAGTGTCACGGATCATCACATTCATCATGTTGAAGTGCAACGAATATCTTAGAATAAGAACAAGCGGAATTGAATAGAAAATAGTAGTAATTGTATTGAAACTTGAGGTACAGTAGAGCTCCACACCCTTAATCTATGGTGTGTAGAAACTCCACCGTTAAAAGTACATAAGTGATGAAGGTCCAGGCATGGCCGAATGGCCAGCCCCCAAACGTGATCAAAAGATCAAAAAATACAATCAAAGACTCTAATACAATAGTAAACTATCCTATTTATACTAAACTAGCTACTAGAGTTTACAGAAGTAAGTAATTGATGCATAAATCCACTTCCGGGGTCCACTTGGTGTGTGCTTGGGTTGAGCTTGATCTATCCATGAGCTGAGGCTTCTCTTGGAGTTGAACGCCAAGTTGTAATGTGTTTTGGGCGTTCAACTCTGGTTCGTGACATGTTTCTGGCATTTGACTCCAGAATGCAGCATGGAACTGGCGTTTACATCGTCTAATCACGAATAAAGTATGGACTATTATATATTGCTGGAAAGCTCTAGATGTCTACTTGCCAAAGCCGTTAAGAGCGTGCCATTTGGAGTTCTGTAGCTCCAGAAAATCTATTTTGAGTGCAGGGATGTCAGATTCCAACAGCGTCAGCAGTCCTTTGTCAGCCTCCTATCAGAGTTTTGCTCAGGTCCCTCAATTTCAGCCAGAAAATACCTAAAATCACAGAAAAATACACAAACTCATAGTAAAGTCCAGAAATATGAATTTAGCATAAAAACTAATAAAAACATCCCTAAAAGTAACTAGATCATACTAAAAACTACCTAAAAACAATGCCAAAAAGCGTATAAATTATCTGCTCATCACAACACCAAACTTAAATTGTTGCTTGTCCCCAAGCAACTGAAAATCAATTAGAATAAAAAGAAGAGAATATACTACAAACCCAAAAATATCAATGAATATTAATTCTAATTAGATGAGCGGGACTTGTAGCTTTTTGCTTCTGAACAGTTTTGGCATCTCACTTTTTCCTTTGAAGTTTAGAATGATTGGCTTCTCTAGGAACTTAGAATTTCGGATAGTGTTATTGATTCTCCTAGTTAAGTATGTTGATTCTTGAACACAGCTACTTTTATGAGTCTTGGCCGTGGCCCTAAGCACTTTGTTTTCCAGTATTACCACCAGATACATAAATGCCACAGACACATGACTGGGTGAACCTTTTCAGATTGTGACTCAGCTTTGCTAGAGTCCCCAGTTAGAGGTGTCCAGAGCTCTTAAGCACACTCTTTTTGCTTTGGATCACGACTTTAACCACTCAGTCTCAAGCTTTTCACTTGGACCTGCATGCCACAAGCACATGGTTAGGGACAACTTGATTTAGCCGCTTAGGCCTGGATTTTATTTCCTTGGGCCCTCCTATCCATTGATGCTCAAAGTCTTAGATCCTTTTTACCCTTGCCTTTTGGTTTTAAGGGCTATTGGCTTTTTCTGCTTACTTTTTCTTTTTCTTTCTATTTTTTTCGCCACACTTTTTTTTTCACAAGCTTTTGTTTTTCACTGCTTTTTCTTGCTTCAAGAATCAATTTTATGATTTTTCAGATCATCAATAACATTTCTCTTTGTTCATCATTCTTTCAAAAGCCAACAATTTTAACATTCATAAACAACAAGATAAAAAATATGCATTGTTCAAGCATTCATTCAGAAAGCAAAAAGTATTGTCACCACATCAATATAATTAAACTAAATTCAAGGATAAATTTGAAACTCATGTACTTCTTGTTCTTTTGAATTAAAAATATTTTTCATTTAAGAGGGGTGAAGGATTAATGGAATTATTCATAGCTTTAAGACATAGTTACTAACTACTAATGATCATGAAGTAGAGACACAAAACATAGATAAACATATAGCATAGAAATCGAAAAACAGAAAAATAAGAACAAGGAAGGAGTCCACCTTAGTGGCGTCTTCTTCTTGAAGGACCAATGGTGCTTTTTGAGCTCCTCTGTGTCTCTTCCTTGCCTCTATTGCTTGATCCCTAGTGATTTTGGTGCTCCTATCTTTAGTTGCTCTCAATAATTATGTGGAGGAAAATGTATCCCCTGAGGTATCTCAGGGATCTCTTGATTTGCAGTCAAATGTTCTACCACTAAGCTATAGACCCTTGAGATGAATCTCTCCATCTCCTATGACTTGGGGGTGGAAGCTTTTGTCTTCCATTTTCTCTTTCTAGAGGTTTCTCTGGCCTTAGGTGCCATCAATGGTTATGGAAAAACAAAAAAAGCTATGCTTTTACCACACCAAACTTAGAATGTTACTCGTCCTCGAGCAAAAGAAGAAAGAATAGAAGAAGAAGAAGATATGGGGGAGAGGGAGAGAGGTGTGTATTCGGCTATGTAGGGTGGGTTTGGGTAGGAAAGAGATGATGGATGTGAGTGGCGAAGAGGTAATGGGGAAGAGTGTTTATGGGGAAGAGAGGTTGAATGTTGAGAAGAGGGGAGAATATGGTATGTGGGGATCCTGTGGGGTCCACAGATCCTGAGATGATTCTGTGGGGTCCACAGATCCTGAGCTATCACGGATTTACATCCCTGCACCAATTAGGCATGTACAATGCCTTTGCATGCAATTCTGACGTTTAAATGCCGAAGTGATGCATGTTCTGGGCGTTCAACGCCCATGTGCAGCATGTTTCTGGCGTTGAACACCAGTTCCATGCTTGTTTCTGGCGTTCAGCGCCAGCTCTCCTCAGGGTGCATTCCTGGCGTTTGAACGCCAGGATGTTGCTTGTTTCTGGCGTTCAACGCTAGATCCATGCTCTGTTCTGGCGTTGAACGCCAGCCAGATGCTCCTTACTGGCGTTTAAACGCCAGTAAGTCCTTCCTCCAGGGTGTGATTTTTCTTCTGCTGTTTTTGATTCTGTTTTTAATTTTTGTATTTATTTTATGACTCCACATGATCATGAACCTAATAAAACATAAAATAACAATAAAATAAAAAATAAAATTAGATAAATAAAAATTTGGTTGCCTCCCAATAAGCGCTTCTTTAATGTCAATAGCTTTACAGTGGGCTCTCATGGAGTCTCACAGGTGATCAGGTCAATGTTGTATAGTCCCAACACCAAACTTAGAGTTTGGTTGTGGGGATTCAACACCAAACTTAGAGTTTGGTTATGGCCTCCCAACACCAAACTTAGAGTTTGACTGTGGGGGCTCTGTTTGACTCTGTATTGAGAGAAGCTCTGCATGCTTACTCTCCATTGTTACAGAAGGATAGCCGTGTGCCTCAAACACAAGCTAGTCCCCATTTAATTGAAGGACTAATTCTCCTCTATTAACATCTATCACAACTTCTGCTGTGGCTAGGAAAGGTCTTCCAAGGATGATGCATTCATCCTTCTCCTTTTTAGTGTCTAAGATTATGAAATCAGCAGGGATGTAAAGGCCTTTAACCTTTACTAACATGTCCTCTACTAATCCATAAACTTGTCTTACTGACTTGTCTGCCAATTGTAATGAGAATAAGGCAGATTGTACCTCAATGATCCCCAACTTCTCCATTACAGAGAGTGGCATAAGATTTATGCCTGACCCTAGGTCACACAGAGCTTTCTCAAAGGTCATGGTGCCTATGGTACAGGGTATTAAGAATTTCCCAGGATCTTATTTCTTTTGAGGTAAAGTTTGTTGAACCCATGTATCAAGTTCACTAATGAGCAAGGGATGTTCACCTTCCCAAGTCTCATTACCAAATAACTTGGCATTCAGCTTCATGATGGCTCCTAGATATTGAGCAAGTTGCTCTCCAGTTATATCTTCATCCTCTTCAGAGGACAAATAATCTTCAGAGCTCATGAATGGCAGAAGGAGATTTAATGGAATCTCTATGGTCTCTATATGAGCCTCAGATTCCTTTAGATCCTTAATAGGAAACTCCTTCCTGCTTGAGAGACGTCCCATGAGATCTTCCTCATTGGGATTTGCGTCCTCCCCCTCCTCCTTGCATTCGGCCATATTGACTATGTCAATGGCCTTGCACTCTCTCTTAGGATTCTCTTCAGTATTGCTTGGGAGAGTACTGGGAGGTGTTTCAGTAACCTTCTTGCTCAGCTGGCCCACTTGTGCCTCCAGATTTCTGATGGAGGACCTTGTTTCGTTCATGAAACTTAAAGTGGCCTTAGACAGATCAGAGACTAAATTTGCTAAGTTAGAGGTATTTTGTTCATAATTCTCTGTCTGTTGCTGAGAAGATGACGGATAAGGCTTGATATTGCTGAGCCTATTTCTTCCACCATTATTAAAGCCTTGTTGAGGCTTTTGTTGATCCTTCCATGAGAAATTTGGATGATTTCTCCATGATGAATTATAGGTGTTTCCATAAGGTTCACCCATATAATTTACCTCTGTCATTGCAGGGTTTTCAGGATCATAAGCTTCTTCTTCAGAAGATGCCTCTTTAGTGCTGTTGGATGCATTTTGCCAATCATTCAGACTCTGAGAAATCATGTTGACTTGCTGAGTCAACACTTTGTTCTGAGCCAATATGGCATTCAGAGCATCAATTTCAAGAACTTCCTTCCTCTGAGGCGTCTCATTATTCATGAAATTCCTCTCAGAAGTGTACATGAATTGGTTATTTGCAACCATGTCAATAAGTTCCTGAGCTTCTGCAGGCGTTTTCTTTAGGTGAATGGATCCACCTGCAGAGTGGTCCAATGACATCTTGAAAAACTCAGATAGACCATAATAGAATATATCTAATATGGTCCACTCTGAAAACATGTCAGAAGGACACTTTTTGGTCATCTTCTTGTATCTTTCCCAAGCTTCATAGAGGGATTCACCATCTTTTTGCTTGAAGGTCTGAACATCCACTCTAAGCTTGCTCAGCTTTTGAGGAGGAAAGAATTTATCCAAGAAAGCCGTGACTAGCTTATCCCAGGAGTCCATGCTATCTTTAGGTTGTGAGTCCAACCATATTCTAGCTCTGTCTCTTACAGCAAAAGGGAAAAGCATGAGCCTGTAGACTTCAGGATCTACTCCATTCGTCTTAATAGTCTCATAAATCTGTAAGAACTTAGTTAAAAACTGGTAAGGATCTTCAGATGGAAGTCCATGAAACTTGCAGTTCTGTTGCATTAGAGAAACTAATTGAGGTTTCAGCTCAAAATTGTTTGCTCCAATGGCAGGAATTGAGATGCTTCTTCCATCAAACTTGGACGTGGGTTTAGTAAAATCACCAAGCATCCTCCTTGCATTATTGTTGTTGGGTTCGGCTGCCATCTCCTTCTCTTGTTCGAAAATTTCAAAAAGGTTGCCTCTGGATTATTGTAATTTAGCTTCTCTTAGTTTCCTCTTCAAAGTCCTTTCAGGTTCAGGATCAGCTTCAACAAGAGTGCCTTTTTCCTTGTTCCTGCTCATATGAAAGAGAAAAGAACAGAAAAAAAGAAGAGGAATCCTCTATGTTACAGTAAAGAGGTTCCTTATTATTAGTAGAAGAAAAAGGGAATAAAGAAAGGAGAATCCAAACACAAGGGTAAGGATAGGGGCAGTGATTTGAGATAAAGAGAGGTGAAGAGAAGTGTTAGTAAATAAATAAATAAATAGAAGAAGAGGAGAGGGGAAGAATTTCGAAAATTAATTTTGAAAAGGAGTTAATGATTTTCGAAAATTAAAGATGAGATAGAATTAAAATTAAAATTAAAAACAATTAGTTAATTTAAAAAGAATTTTGAAAAAGGGATGAGATATTTTCAAAAATTAGAGAGGGAAAAGTAGTTAGGTGGTTTTGAAAAAGATAAGAAACAAACAAAATGTTAATTAGTTAGTTGAAAAAGATATTAAAATCAAATTTAAAAAGATAAAAAGATAAGAAGTTAGATAAGATATTTTGAAATCAAATTTTTGAAAAAGATATGATTTTGAAAAAGATATGATATAAAAGATATGATAAAAAGATATGGTTGAAAAAGATTTAATTTTTTTTTAAAATTAAATTTGATTACTTGACTAACAAGAAACTAAAAGATATGATTCTAGAATTTAAAGATTGAACCTTTCTTAACAAGAAAGTAACAAACTTCAAATTTTTGAATCAATCACATTAATTGTTAGCATATTTTTCGAAAAGAAAGATAAAATTAAGAAAAAAAATTTTGAAAAAATATTTTAAAGAATTTTCGAAAAATAGTAAAAAAAAAATGAAAAAGATATGATTTTTTGAAAAAGATTTTGAAAAGATAAAATTTTTAAAATTGAAAATTTGACTTGACTTGTAAGAAACAACTAATTTTAAAATTCTTTTACTAAGTCAACTCAAATTTTCGAAAATTATGAGAAAATTAAGGAAAATATATTTTTTTATTTTTGAATTTTTTATGATGAGAGAGAAAACACAAAAATGACCCAAAACATGAAAATTTTGGATCAAAACACATGATGCATGCAAAAACACTATGAATATCAAGATGAACACCAAGAACACTTTGAAGATCATGATGAACATCAAGAACATATTTTTGAAAATTTTTTGATGCAAAGAAAACATGCAAGACACCAAACTTAGAAATCTTTAATGCATGGACACTATGAATGCAAAAATGCACATGAAAAATAACAAAAAACACAAAACAAGAAAACATCAAGATCAAACAAAAAGATTTACCAAGAACAACTTGAAGATCATGAAGAACACCATGAATGCATGAATTTTCGAAAAATGCAAGAAAAAATTTTTAAAGCATGCAATTGATACCAAACTTAAAAATTTACTTAAAACTCAAACAAGAATCACAAAATATTTTTGATTTTTATGATTTTATGATTTTTTTGTATTTTTATTTTTTTTTTCGAAAATATTTTTTAGGAAAACGAAAATAAAGACAAATTTTTGAAAGATTTTTGAAAACTTTTTTTGAAAAGAAAATAAAAAGAAAATTACCTAATCTGAGCAACAAGATGAACCATCAGTTGTCCATACTCGAACAATCCCCGGCAACGGCGCCAAAAACTTGGTGCACAAAATTGTGATCATCAACAATGGCGCCAAAAACGTGGTAGCGCTCTCAAACGTGAATCACACTTAGTCACAACTCCGCACAACTAACCAGCAAGTGCACTGGGTCGTCCAAGTAATACCTTACGTGAGTAAGGGTCGAATCCCATGGGGATTGTTGGTATGAAGCAAGCTATGGTCATCTTGTAAATCTCAGTTAGGCGAATAGTAAATGTTATGGAGTTTTTGAATAATAAATAAAACAGAAAATAAAGATAGAGTTACTCATGTAATTCAATGGTGGGAATTTCAGATAAGTGTGTGGAGGTGCTTGTCCCTGTTGGATCTCTGCTTTCCTACTGTCTTCCTTCAATCCTTCTTATTCCTTTCCATGGCAAGCTGTATGTAGGGCATCACCGTTGTCAATGGCTACATCCCATCCTCTCAGTGAAAAAGGTCCAAATGCTCTGTCACGGCACGGCTAATCATCTGTCGGTTCTCGATCATGTTAGAATAGAATCCCTTGATTCTTTTGCGTTTGTCATCACGCCCAACAATCGCGAGTTTGAAGCTCGTCATAGTCATTCAATCCCTGAATCCTACTCGGAATACCACAGACAAGGTTTAGACTTCCCAGATTCTCATGAATGCCGCCATCAATCTAGCTTATACCACGAAGATTCTGATTAAGGAATCCAAGAGATATGCGCCCGGTCTAAGGTAGAACGGAAGTGGTTGTCAGTCACGCGTTCATAGGTGAGAATAATGATGAGTGTCACGGATCATCACATTCATCATGTTGAAGTGCAACGAATATCTTAGAATAAGAACAAGCAGAATTGAATAGAAAATAGTAGTAATTGCATTGAAACTTGAGGTACAGCAGAGCTCCACACCCTTAATCTATAGTGTGTAGAAACTCCACCGTTAAAAATACATAAGTGATGAAGGTCCAGGCATGGCCGAATGGCCAGCCCCCAAACGTGATCAAAAGATCAAAAAATACAGTCAAAGACTCTAATACAATAGTAAACTATCCTATTTATACTAAACTAGCTACTAGGGTTTACAGAAGTAAGTAATTGATGCATAAATCCACTTCCGGGGCCCACTTGGTGTGTGCTTGGGCTGAGCTTGATCAATCCACGAGCTGAGGCTTCTCTTGGAGTTGAACGCCAAGTTGTAACGTGTTTTGGGCGTTCAACTCTGGTTCGTGACGTGTTTCTGGCGTTTGACTCTAGAATGCAGCATGGAACTGGCGTTGAGTGCCAGTTTACGTCATCTAATCACGAATAAAGTATGGACTATTATATATTACTGGAAAGCTCTGGATGTCTACTTGCTAAAGCCGTTAAGAGCGTGCCATTTGGAGTTCTGTAGCTCCAGAAAATCCATTTTGAGTGCAGGGATGTTAGATTCCAACAGCATCAGCAGTCCTTTGTCAGCCTCCTATTAGAGTTTTGCTCAGGTCTCTTAATTTCAGCCAGAAAATACCTAAAATCACAGAAAAACACACAAACTCATAGTAAAGTCCAGAAATGTGAATTTAGCATAAAAACTAATAAAAACATCCCTAAAAGTAACTAGATCATACTAAAAACTACCTAAAAACAATGCCAAAAAGCGTATAAATTATCTGCTCATCAGAACCGGTTTCACTGTTGAAAATTGCATTGATTTAATCCAGGTTCCATTTTCGGAGGCATCCATCAGTTGTTTAACCCATAGAAATTGTTGGTTACCTAGCCCATTTGGTGGAATTCAGAAGGGGGGTTCATCTCCAAACCAAGGATCTTCCCATATCTTTACCATCCCTTGCCGAGAGATTACCCATTTCACGCCCTTTTCTTGTACATTTCTTCCTTCCAAGAGACTCTGCCATGTCCAAGATGGTCTACTCCCTCTTTTAGCTTCAAGAAAGGAGGTAAGCCTGTAATATTTATTTTTAAAGATTTTTTAGAATAGAGAATGTGGCTTGGTTAATAATCTCCACCCCTATTTTACCAACATCGCTAGATTGAAAGCTTTTAGGTCTTTGAATCCAAAACCACATTCCTGTTTATCTCTGCTAACTGTATCCCATCTAATCCAATACATCTTTCTTTTATTCTGTTTCTGTCCTGATGAGCGGATAATTTGTACGCTTTTTGGCATTATTTTTAGTATGTTTTTAGTATGATCTAGTTAGTTTTTAGTATATTTTTATTAGTTTTTAGTTAAAATTCACTTTTCTGGACTTTACTATGAGTTTGTGTGTTCTTCTGTGATTTCAGGTATTTTCTGGCTGAAATTGAGGGACCTGAGCAAAAATCTGATTCAGAGACTAAAAAGGACTGCAGATGCTGTTGGATTCTGACCTCCCTGCACTCGAAGCAAATTTTCTGGAGCTACAGAAGCCCAATTGGCGCGCTCTCAACGGCGTTGGAAAGTAGACATCCTGGGCTTTCCAGCAATATATGATAGTCCATACTTTGCCCAAGATTTGATGGCCCCAACCGGCGTTCAAAGTCACCCTCTGAATTTATAGCGTTAAACGCCGGAACTGGCACCAAAGTGGGAGTTAAACGCCCAAACTGGCACAAAAGCTAGCGTTTAACTCCAAGAAAAGTCTCTACACGAAAATGCTTCATTGCTCAGCCCAAGCACACACCAAGTGAGCCCGGAAGTGGATTTTTATGTCATTTACTCATCTCTGTAAACCCTAGGCTACTAGTTTTCTATAAGTAGGACCTTTTACTATTGTATTAGAATCTTTTGATCATGTTTTTATGATTGAACCCTCTTTGGGAGGCTGGCCATTCGGCCATGCCTAGACCTTGTTCTTATGTATTTTCAACGGTGGAGTTTCTACACACCATAGATTAAGGTGTTGAGCTCTGCTGTACCTCAAGTATTAATGCAATTACTAGTGTTCTTCTATTCAATTCCGCTTGTTCTTGTTCTAAGATATCACTTGTTCTTCAACTTGATGAATGTGATGATCCGTGACACTCATCATCATTCTCACCTATGAACGTGTGACTGACAACCACCTCGTTCTACCTTAGATTGGGTGAATATCTCTTGGATTCCTGATACACGATGCATGGTTGATCGCCTGACAACCGAGCGCTCGCCTGACAACCGAGCCAGCCATTCCGTGAGATCAGAGTCTTCGTGGTATAGGCTAGAACTGATGGCGGCATTCAAGAGAATCCGGAAGGTCTAACCTTGTCTGTGGTATTCTGAGTAGGATTCAATGATTGAATGACTGTGACGTGCTTCAAACTCCTGAAGGCGGGGCGTTAGTGACAGACGCAAAAGAATCACTGGATTCTATTCCGGCCTGATTGAGAACCGACAGATGGATAGCCGTGCCGTGACAGGTTGCGTTGAACATTTCCACTGAGAGGATGGGAGGTAGCCACTGACAACGGTGAAACCCTTGCATAAGCTTGCCATGGAAAGGAGTAAGAAGGATTGGATGAAGACAGTAGGAAAGCAGAGAGACGAAAGGGACACAGCATCTTCATGCGCTTATCTGAAATTCCCACCAATGAATTACATAAGTATCTCTATCTTTATCTTTATGTTTTATTCGTATATCACACATATCCATTTGAGTTTGCCTGACTAAGATTTACAAGGTGACCATAGCTTGCTTCATACCAACAATCTCTGTGGGATCGACCCTTACTCGCGTAAGGTTTATTACTTGGACGACCCAGTACACTTGCTGGTTAGTTGTGCGAATTTGTGTTTATGCCATGGTATTGAACACCAAGTTTTTGGATTCATTACCAGGGATTATTTGAGTTGTGAAAAGTATTGATTACAATTTCGCGCACCAAGTTTTTGGCGCCGTTGCCGGGGATTGTTCGAGTTTTCGGCAAGCTTTTGGTCCGGTAACATCAGTGCCAAATTTCTGATCCGGCAACAGCACCAAGTTTTTGGCGCCGTTGCCGGGGATTGTTGAGTTTGGACAACTGACGGTTCATCTTGTTGCTTAGATTAGGTATTTTTTTTCAGAGTTCTTAAGAACGAATTCTAGTGTTTCATGATGATCTGTTGAAGTCTGGCTGGCTGTGAAGCCATGTCTAATTCTATTGGACCGAGGTTTCAACTTATCATCACAAGAGCTTGTTGATTTCTATCAATCTTGCTGTTGGAGCAGTGATCTGCTAAGGCTTGGCTGGCCATTGGCCATGTCTAGTGTTTTGGACCGAAGCTTTCTTTGAAAGCTTGGCTGGCTGTGAAGCCATGTCTAATTCCTGGACCGGAGTCTTAGACTAAACATTGCATGACTCCTGGAATTCTCATTAAGAATTTTGATACCTTTATTTTCTCTTTTTTTTTCCACTTAAGTTTCGAAAAAACCAAAAAAAAATTATAAAATCATAAAAACCAAAAATATTTTTCCTTTTGAGACTCTATTCTCATCTTAAGTTTGGTGTCAATTGCATGTTTTTGTTCTTCTTGCATTCATGCATGTGTCTTCAAGTTGTTCTTGATGATTTCATTGCTCTGATCTTTGAATTCTATTGACTTGAGTGTTTTGTGTTTCTCATATGCATTCTCATTTTGTTAGTGTCAGTAGTATACAAACTGCTAAGTTTGGTGTCTTGCATGCATTGTTATTTGATTTTAGTTGCATTTTGATTATTCCTTATTATTAAAAATCCAAAAATATTTTTAATTTGTGTCTTTTCAAGTCAATAATACAAAGGATTGAAGATTCAGAACACACTGCAGAGGAATTATACAGAAAAAGCTGGGCGTTCAAAAAAGGACGGACTAGCGTTTAAACGCCAGCCAGGGTGCCTGGCTGGGCGTTTAACGCCCAAAAGGGTAGTAGTTTGGGCGTTAAACGCCAGAATGTGCACCATTCTGGGCGTTTAATGCCAGGATGCACAAGAGGGAAGATTCTGTTTTCAAATCAAAATTTTTTTTCAGGTTTTCAAAATTTTTCAAAATCAAATCTTTTTCAATCAAATCTTTTTCAAAATCAATTTCTTTCTTTTTTCAAAGATACTTGCTATCAATTAATGATTGGATTCAACATTTCAAGTATGTTGCCTTTTCTATTGAGAAAGGTTTAATGTTTGAATCATATCTTTTCTTGTTAGCCAAGTTATTAATTTTTAAAATCAAATCTTTTTAAAATGTTTTTCAAATCATATTTTCTCAATCACATCTTTTTAAAATCAATCATATCCTCTTCACCACATCTTTTTCAAAATAGTTTTCAATCATATCTTTTTTTATTTTCTAATTTCAAATCTTTTTTCAAAAAATCACTTGATTTCTTTTCCACCCTTGGTTTTCGAAAATCAATTAGTGTTTTTTAAAATGTTTTCAAAATCTTTTACTTAATTTTCGAAAATTTCTTCCCCTCTTCTCACATCCTTCTATTTATGGACTAACACTACTCCTTAATGCACAATTCGAACTCCATCTCTCTTGATAAGTTCGAATTCTTCTACTTTTGCCTTCTATTTTTCTTTTCCTCTGACACCTCAAGAAATCTCTATACTGTGACATAGAGGATTCCATATTTTCTTGTTCTCTTCTCTTTCATATGAGCAGGAGCAAAGACAAAAGCATTCTTGTTGAGGCTGATCCTGAACCTGAAAGGACCTTGAAGCGAAAGCTAAGGGAAGCTAAGGCACAATTCTCTGTAGAGGACCTAACAGAAATCTTCAAAGAAGAAGAACTCATGGCAGCCGAAAACAACAACAATGCCAACAATGCAAGGAAGGTGCTGGGTGACTTTACTGCACCTACTCCCGACTTCTATGGGAGAAGCATCTCTATCCCTGCCATTGGAGCAAACAACTTTGAGCTTAAGCCTCAATTAGTTTCTCTAATGCAACAGAATTGCAAGTTCCATGGACTTCCATTGGAAGATCCTCATCAGTTTTTAGCTGAATTCTTGCAAATCTGTGACACTGTCAAGACTAATGGGGTTGATCCTGAGGTCTACAGACTTATGCTATTCCCTTTTGCTGTAAGAGACAGAGCTAGGATATGGTTGGACTCACAACCTAAAGAAAGCCTGAACTCTTGGGAAAAGCTAGTCAATGCCTTCTTGGCAAAGTTCTTTCCACCTCAAAAATTGAGTAAGCTTAGAGTGGAAGTCCAAACCTTCAGACAGAAGGAAGGAGAATCCCTCTATGAAGCTTGGGAAAGATACAAACAATTGATCAGAAAGTGTCCTTCTGACATGCTTTCTGAATGGAGCATCATAGGTATTTTCTATGATGGTCTCTCTGAACTGTCCAAGATGTCTTTGGATAGCTTTGCTGGAGGATCCCTTCATCTGAAGAAGACGCCTACAGAAGCTCAAGAGCTAATTGAAATGGTTGCAAATAACCAATTCATGTACACTTCTGAAAGGAATCCTGTAAACAATGGGACTAATCAGAAGAAAGGAGTTCTTGAGATTGACACTCTGAATGCCATATTGGCTCAGAATAAAATATTGACTCAGCAAGTCAATATGATTTCTCAAAGTCTGTCTGGAATGCAAAATGCACCAAACAGTACTAAGGAGGCTTCATCTGAGGAAGAAGCTTATGATCCCGAGAACCCTTCAATGGAAGAGGTGAATTACATGGGAGAACCCTATAGAAACACCTATAATCCTTCATGGAGAAATCATCCAAATCTCTCATGGAAGGATCAACAGAGACCTCAACAAGGTTTTAACAATAATAATGGTGGAAGAAACAGGTTTAGCAATAGCAAGCCTTTTCCATCATCTTCTCAGCAACAGACAGAGAGTTCTAAGTAGAGTAACTCTGACTTAGCAACCATGGTCTCTGATCTAATCAAAACCACTCAAAGTTTCATGACTGAAACAAGGTCCTCCATTAGAAATTTGGAAGGACAAGTGGGTCAGCTGAGCAAGAAAATTACTGAACTCCCTCCTAGTACTCTTCCAAGCAATACAGAAGAAAATCCAAAAGGAGAGTGCAAGGCCATCAACATGGCCGAATTTGGAGAGGAGGAAGAGGCAGTGAACGCCACTGAGGAAGACCTCAATGGACGTCCACTGGCCTCCAATGAGTTCCCCAATGAGGAACCATGGGAATCTGAGGCTCAAAATGAGACCATAGAGATTCCATTGGACTTACTTCTGCCATTCATGAGCTCTGATGAGTATTCTTCTTCTGAAGAGGAAGAGTATGTCACTAAAGAGCAAGTTGCTAAATACCTTGGAGCAATCATGAAGCTAAATGACAGGTTATTTGGAAATGAGACTTGGGAGGATGAACCCCCTTTGCTCACCAAAGAACTGGATGACTTGTCTAGGCAGAAATTACCTCAAAAGAGACAAGATCCTGGGAAGTTTTCAATACCTTGTACCATAGGCACCATGACCTTCAAGAAGGCCTTGTGTGACCTAGGGTCAAGTGTAAACCTCATGCCTCTCTCTGTAATGGAGAAGCTAGGGATCTTTGAGGTGTAAGCTGCAAAAATCTCACTAGAGATGGCAGACAACTCAAGAAAACAAGCTTATGGACTTGTAGAGGATGTTCTGGTAAAGGTTGAAGACCATTACATCCCTGCTGATTTCATAGTCCTAGAGACTGGGAAGTGCATGGATGAATCCATCATCCTTGGCAGACCCTTCCTAGCCACAGCAAAGGTTGTGATTGATGTTGATAGAGGAGAACTAATCATTCAAGTGAATGAAGAATCCTTGGTGTTTAAGGCTCAAGAATACCTCTCTGTCATCATGAAGAGGAAGCATGAAGAGCTTCTCTCAAAACAGAGCCAAACAGAGCCCCCACAGCCAAACTCTAAGTTTGGTGTTGGGAGGCCACAACCAACTTCTAAGTTTGGTGTTGAACCCCCACATTCAAACTCTAAGTTTGGTGTTGGGAGGTTCCAACATTGCTCTGAGCATTTGTGAGGCTCCATGAGAGCCCACTGTCAAGCTACTGACATTAAAGAAGCGCTTGTTGGGAGGCAACCCAATGTTATATTTTATATATTTTTCTTTGTTATTTTATGTTTTCTGTAGGTTGATGATCATGAGAAGTCACAAAATCAATTGAAAAAGCAAAAACAGATTGAAAAACAGAAAGAAAAACAGCACACCCTGGAGGAAGATCCTGCTGGCGTTTAAACGCCAGTAAGGCTAGCAGATGGGCGTTTAACGCCCAGTCTGGCACCATTCTGGGTGTTTAACGCCAGAAAGGGGCACCAGACTGGCGTTAAACGCCAGAAAAGGGCATGCACTTGGCGTTAAACGCCAAAAATGGGCACCAGCCCGGCGTTTAACGCCAGAATTGGCTCAAAACGCATTTTTGCATGCCATTTGGTGCAGGGATGACTTTTCCTTGACACCTCAGGATCTGTAGACCCCACAGGATCCCCACCTACCCTACCACTCTCTCTCTTCTTCACCCATTCACCAATCACCTCAACACCTCTTCCCCAAAAACCCTTCACCTATCAAATCCCATCTTTCTCTTCACCACTCACATCCATCCTTCATAAAACCCCACCTATCTCACCCTTCAAATTCAAACCACTTTCCCTCCCAAACTCACCCTCCCATAGCCGAACCATAACCCCCCACTCCTATATATACCCATCTTCACTCCTTCATTTTCCCACAGCCTAAACACCACTTCTTCCCCTTTTTGGCCGAACACAAAAGCCATTCCCTTCTTTCTCATTTCTTCTTCTTCTACTCTCTTCTTTCTTCTTTTGCTTGAGGACGAGCAAACCTTTTAAGTTTGGTGTGGTAAAAGCATTGCTTTTTGTTTTTTCATAACCATTTATGGCATCCAAGGCTGGAGAAACCTCTAGAAAGAGGAAAGAGAAGGCAAAAGCTTCCACCTCCGAGTCATGGGAGATGGAAAGATTCATCTCAAGGGTGCATCAAGACCACTTCTACGAAGTTGTGGCCTTGAAGAAGGTGATCCCCGAGGTCCCTTTCAAACTCAAAAAGAGTGAATATCCGGAGATCCGACATGAGATCCGAAGAAGAGGTTGGGAAGTTCTTACCAACCCCATTCAACAAGTCGGAATCCTAATGGTTCAAGAGTTCTATGCCAATGCATGGATCACCAAGAACCATGATCAAAGTGTGAACCCGGACCCAAAGAATTGGCTTACAATGGTTCGGGGGAAATACTTGGATTTTAGTTCGGAAAATGTAAGGTTGGCATTCAACTTGCCTATGATGCAAGGAGATGAACATCCTTACACTAGAAGGGTCAACTTTGATCAAAGGTTGGACCAAGTCCTCATAGACATATGTGAAGAGGGCGCCCAATGGAAGAGAGATTCAAGAGGGAAGCCGGTTCAATTGAGAAGGTATGACCTCAAGCCCGTGGCTAGAGGATGGTTGGAGTTTATCCAACGCTCAATCATTCCCACTAGCAACCGGTCTGAAGTTACCATAGACCGGGCTATCATGATTCATAGCATCATGATTGGAGAAGAAATAGAAGTTCATGAGGTTATATCCCAAGAACTGTATAAGGTGGCGGACAAGTCCTCTACCTTGGCAAGGTTAGCCTTTCCTCATCTCATTTGTCACCTCTGTTATTCAGTTGGAGTTGACATAGAGGGAGACATTCCCATTGATGAGGACAAGCCCATCACTAAGAAGAGGATGGAGCACACAAGAGATCCCACTCATCATGAGATCCCTGAGATTCCTCAAGGGATGCACTTTCCTCAACAAAACTATTGGGAGCAACTGAACACCTCCCTAGGAGAATTAAGTTCCAACATGGGACAACTAAAGGTGGAACACCAAGAACATTCCATTCTTCTCCATGAAATTAGAGAAGATCAAAGAATCATGAGAGAGGAGCAACAAAGACAAGGAAGAGACATTGAGGAGCTCAAGCACTCCATAGGATCTTCAAGAGGAAGAACAAGCCGCCATCACTAAGGTGACCCGTTCTTTAATCTCCTTGTTCTTTATTTTCTGTTTTTCGAAAATTTATGCTTATGTTTATCTATGTTTGTGTCTTGTGATCATTAGTGTCTATGCCTTAAAGTTATGAATGTCCTATGAATCCATCACCTTTCTTGAATGAAAAATGTGCTTAATTGAAAAAGAGAAGAATTGCATGAATTTTGAATTTTATAATAGTTTAATTATTTTGATGTGGTGGCAATACTTTTGTTTTCTGAATGTATGCTTAAACAGTGCATACGTCTTTTGAATTTGTGGTTCATGAATGTTGGCTCTTGAAAGAATGATGAAAAAGGAGACATGTTACTGAGGATCTGAAAAATCATTAAAATGATTCTTGAAAAAAAAAAGTAGTGATTCGAAAAAAAGGGGAGAAAAGAAACAAAAAAAAGGAAAAAAAAATAATAAAGTTGTGATCCAAGGCAAAAAGAGTGTGCTTAAGAACCCTGGACACCTCTAGTTGGGGACTCTAGCAAAGCTGAGTCACAATCTGAAAAGGTTCACCCAATTATGTGTCTGTGGCATGTATGTATCCGGTGGTAATACTGGAAGACAGAGTGCTTTGGGCCACAGCCAAGACTAAATAAGTAGCTGTGTTCAAGAATCATCATACTTAACTAGGAGAATCAATAACACTATCTGGACTCTGAGTTCCTAAAGAAGCCAATCATTCTGAATTTCAAAGGATAGAGTGAGATGCCAAAACTGTTCAGAGGCAAAAAGCTAAAAGCCCCGCTCATCTAATTAATACTGATCTTCATAGATGTTTTTGGAATTCATTGCATATTCTCTTCTTTTTATCTTATTTGATTTTCAGTTGCTTGAGGACAAGCAACAATTTAAGTTTGGTGTTGTGATGAGCGGATAATTTGTACGCTTTTTGGCATTGTTTTTAGTATGATCTAGTTAGTTTTTAGTATATTTTTATTAGTTTTTAGTTAAAATTCACTTTTCTGGACTTTACTATGAGTTTGTGTTTTTCTGTGATTTCAGGTATTTTCTGGCTGAAATTGAGGGACCTGAGCAAAAATCTGATTCAGAGACTAAAAAGGACTGCAGATGCTGTTGGATTCTGACCTCCCTGCACTCGAAGCGGATTTTCTGGAGCTACAGAAGCCAATTGGCGCGCTCTCAACGGCGTTGGAAAGTAGACATCCTGGGCTTTCCAGCAATATATGATAGTTCATACTTTGCCCAAGATTTGATGGCCCAAACCGGCGTTCAAAGTCACCCTCTGAATTTCCAGCGTTAAACGCCGGAACTGGCACCAAAGTGGGAGTTAAACGCCCAAACTGGCACAAAAGCTGGTGTTTAACTCCAAGAAAAGTCTCTACATGAAAATGCTTCATTGCTCAGCCCAAGCACACACCAAGTGAGCCCGGAAGTGGATTTTTATGTCATTTACTCATCTTTGTAAACCCTAGGCTACTAGTTTTCTATAAGTAGGACCTTTTACTATTGTATTAGAATCTTTTGATCATGTTTTTATGATTGAACCCTCTTTGGGAGGCTGGCCATTCGGCCATGACTAGACCTTGTTCTTATATATTTTCAACGGTGGAGTTTCTACACACCATAGATTAAGGTGTGGAGCTCTGCTGTACCTCAAGTATTAATGCAATTACTAGTGTTCTTCTATTCAATTCCGCTTGTTCTTGTTCTAAGATATCACTTGTTCTTCAACTTGATGAATGTGATGATCCGTGACACTCATCATCATTCTCACCTATGAACGTGTGACTGACAACCACCTCGTTCTACCTTAGATTGGGTGAATATCTCTTGGATTCCTGATACACGATGCATGGTTGATCGCCTGACAACCGAGCGCTCGCCTGACAACCGAGCCAGCCATTCCGTGAGATCAGAGTCTTCGTGGTATAGGCTAGAACTGATGGCGGCGTTCAAGAGAATCCGGAAGGTCTAACCTTGTCTGTGGTATTCTGAGTAGGATTCAATGATTGAATGACTGTGACGTGCTTCAAACTCCTGAAGGCGGGGCGTTAGTGACAGACGCAAAAGAATCACTGGATTCTATTCCGGCCTGATTGAGAACCGACAGATGGATAGCCGTGCCGTGACATGGTGCGTTGAACATTTTCACTGAGAGGATGGGAGGTAGCCACTGACAACGGTGAAACCCTTGCATAAGCTTGCCATGGAAAGGAGTAAGAAGGATTGGATGAAGATAGTAGGAAAGCAGAGAGACGAAAGGGACACAGCATCTTCATGCGCTTATCTGAAATTCCCACCAATGAATTACATAAGTATCTCTATCTTTATCTTTATGTTTTATTCGTATATCACACATATCCATTTGAGTTTGCCTGACTAAGATTTACAAGGTGACCATAGCTTGCTTCATACCAACAATCTCTGTGGGATCGACCCTTACTCGTGTAAGGTTTATTACTTGGACGACCTAGTACACTTGCTGGTTAGTTGTGCGAATTTGTGTTTATGTCATGGTATTGAACACCAAGTTTTTAGATTCATTACCAGGGATTATTTGAGTTGTGAAAAGTATTAATCACAATTTCGCGCACCATGTCCCCACCAAAATTTCATCATCAACCTATGTAGTTCATCAATTAATGTCTGAGGTAGCTTAAAATAACTTAGTGAGTATATCGGGATAGCAGTGCCAATTGCTTTGATAAGGATTTCTCTTCTGCTGATGAACAGTAGACTTCTTTTCCAGTAGTTCAATTTTTTGGTGACCTTGTCCTTCACGTAAGAAAAGGTCTCCTTCTTTGATCTATTAACCATAGAGGTCAAGCTCAAATACTTATCTTAGGTTCCCACATTCGGAACTCCAAGTAGATCTGCCAACTTTTTTCTTACCTCCTGTTGTGTATTCTTGCTAAAAAAATACCGCTGATTTGTTCAAATTTACTTCTTGGCCACTTAGGCTATTGTACATCTCTAGAATGGCTTATAAATGAATGCAACTTTGCTGGTTTGCCTTACAAAATAGGATACAATCATCTTCGAATAATAGGTGGTTGATGGAGGGGCATCTTTTGTTCAACCGTAGTCCCTGAAATAGGTTATTCTGTTCTCCTTTGTGGAGTAGATAGGAAAGTCCCTCTGCACAAATTAAAAATAGGTATGGGGAGAGAGGATCTCCTTGTCAGAACCCTCTAGCTGGCTTGAAAAAGCCAAATAGTGAGCCATCCACAATAACAGAATAAGAAATAGTTGACACGCACTCCTTCATCCACTCTATCCATTTATTATAGAAACCAAATTTCTCCATAACAAACCATACAAAACTCCACTTGACATGATCATAGGCCTTACTCATATCGAGTTTTAGAGCTAAGTTATTATCACCAAAGAGTTTTTTTTCAGAAAATGAATACATTCATGTGCCACCAGAATATTATCACTAATAAGTTTATCCTGAAAGAAAACACTTTGATTATCACTAATAATTCCATTCAGGTGGTTGATTATCCCCGGCAACGGTGCTAATGTTCCGAGGGTTACCTGAAAATATAGGTCGATCTCGGTTGAGATCTTCTACGTTGGTCGGAGCCGATGTGTCTGGCGGATATATAGTCGCCGGAGCTTGTGTGTCTGACTTGTGACACTTAAAAGTGCTACTGATCCTTTGTCCCCGGAGGGTGGGGGGTACCTGCAAGGGACTCCGATGCTTAAGTTAGCAAGGGTATTAAGCAGGTATTGAGTAGAATCAGAGTATGAGTTATACCTGGGTGCTCCAGTGTATTTATAATGGTGAGATGTGGCCTTCTGTGGATAAGATAAGTATGTTCCGAGGGTTACCTGAAACTATAGGTCGATCTCGGTCGAGATCTTCTGCGTTGGTCGGAGCCGATGTGTCTGGCGGGTATATAGTCGCCAGAGCTTGTGTGTCCGACTTGTGACACTTGAAAGTACTGCTGATCCTTCGTCCCCGGAGGGTGGGGGGTACCTGCAAGGGACTCCGATGCTTAAGTTAGCAAGGGTATTAAGCAGGTATTGAGTAGAATCAGAGTATGAGTTATACCTGGGTGCTCCAGTGTATTTATAATGGTGAGATGTGGCCTTCTGTGGATAAGATAAGTTAGTTATCTTATCTTATCTTTATCTTATCTTTAAGTGAGGTCATTTTTATCTTTTAAGGGAACCGCCCTTCTTTCTGTAGGCTTAGGCTGCCTTAGGATTTGGGGTGTGTTCCTCTATTTGGGCCCTTCTTTGGGCTTTCTGGGGACTTGATCGAGCTCTTTGGGAAGAGGTCGGGTTGTCCTAAGAGGTCGGTCACTTTGTCTGTCGAACATCCCGGGTCGGTCAGCTCGACTCAGGGTATGAACAGTGCCCCTGCTTGAGCTCGGTCTTTTTTTTTGAGGTCGAGTCCTTGACTTCGGTCATTCTTTAGGAAGCCGAACTCAAGCATTTTGTCGATTCCTTTTTGTAGAAGCTTTTGAATGTAGAACGTTTTTCTTCTTAAAAGCGCGCGCTTTTATATCGGCGCTTTGGAAACGTGTGAGGGTTTAATGCCTACATTAATTTTAACATTAATTGTCCCGTTTCCTTTTGGCTCTTTTATCTTGATTTTGAAAACCCAGAAACGGTTTCTCTCCTTCACCCTTTTCGTAACTTCTTCGCATTTCTCTCGCTTTCAACTTTTTTTCGTGTTGCGGCGTTGTTTGATTTTTCTGAAGCCTCTGCCTGGAGTTTTGTGGTTCCGCGTTTCAGCCCAGCGACGTTGCTTTTGCTCGTGTCTTCTCTTTTACTTTTGAGAGAGCAATTCCAGATTTTTGCCTTCCCTCTTCAACTTCCTCGAAGCCTGCTGCTTTTTTCAGGTTGGTACTAACTTTCTTGCTTCTTTCGCGGCTTTACTTTAATTTTTTGGTGAAGCTTTGATTTTGCATGTTTAAAAGTTTGAACCTTTTCGTGATCTTGCATTTGTTTGTCGCTGTAAACGTGTTTTCCTTGGCTTTCTTTCGTGCGCTCTTTTGGCATTTCCGTCGAGGCTTTCTAGGGTTTTGTTGTTGCTTCTGATAGAGAATCTGCATCTGTTCCTTGCTTTACTTGATCACTTTTGTTTCTGATTTTGAGAAAGTTGGTACCTTTAGCGATTTCTAGTTGGCGCGTTTTGACGTCGTTTTGACGTTTTGGGAATGCTTTTTTGTTTTGTAAACTGTGATGACTTATGCTTCTGAAAATGCTTGCTTGTTTGAAGTCTTTTTCTTGTTTGAAAAATGCTGAGATGCGAACTTCACACTATTTTTCTGAAAACCTTGCCTTGTTACTGCCTCCAAAAGATGCCCCAGGACTTTGGTTTGAGTCTTGGGGTTTTCCTTTTCTTACTTTTTATTGCCTGAGAAGTATTGACCGAGTTGTTTTCTCCTTTGTCCGAGATGTTTGTGGTAACCTTATTTTATTTTCTTACTTGTAGGATTAGTTGGCCTCATGTCTTCTCACAATAATATTGTAGAGATGTCGTCCAGAGTTCCCGAGGGGATGTCCGATTGGCTGGACTCCCTTGTTTTGTTGTGTGTTTCTGTTATGGATGCTGAGTTTTGCACAGAACTGAGGAAGCGCCATAGGATTTGTGGTAACAATGCCCGTGAGGAGGATTACGAGCTTGTTGCCCCTGATTCTAATGAGAGAGTTTGCTTTCCGACTTCTGTTGAGGGAGAGCGTCCCTTCTTTTATGCTTACGAATACTTTTTCAGTCAGTTGAACGTTTCTTTTCCTTTTATTGCTTTTGAGACCGACCTGTTGTGGTCGTGTAATATTGCTCCATCCCAGCTTCACCCCAATTCCTGGGGTTTTATTAAAATTTTTCAACTTCTCTGCCGTGAACTAGATGTAACACCTTCCCAGACTCTGTTTCTTTACTTGTTTGTTTCTGCCAAACCTAGCGGTTCTTTAAAAAAGAAAGCTTCTTGGGTTTCTTTCCGGTTCGCCCAGGGCCATAAAGTGTTTGCGATGTATGATGAGTCCTTTGAGGACTTCAAGAACTACTTCTTTAAAGTTCGAGCTGTTGAGGGGGCCCGCCCCTTTTTTCTTGATGAAAATGACGAGCCCTCCTTCCCTCTAGAGTGGCAGAAGGATGTAAGAGTGTCTCGCTACACTTAGGAGATGCTTGATGATGTCGAACGCGCTTTTGTAGTTGTTCTTGAGGATCTCTAGGGGAAACCACCCCATCTTGATACAAAAAGATTTTTGAATGATCCGTCCTTGGTTCGGACTGCTTTGGGTATTTGTTTGTCTATTTGCCTGACTTGTTTCTATACTTATTTCCTTTTTCTTCCTCTTTTGTAACTCTTTGTCGTGGCTGTTTTTGTGTTTGTAGAGATGTCAAAGAACAACGACTCCATGAAGGCCTTCAAAAGGGCAAAGAAGGCAACTGCTGCTTTGAACATCTTGGCCAAGGTGGCCGGCGAGGAATCTTCACAGGTCCCTGTGAAGCCTCCTGTGCCGAGTTCCCTTGGGCCGAGGAAAGTAATTCCTACTCCTCGGTTTCATCAGGTTGATCCTCCTCAGACTTTTGCCGCTGCTTCTGGTGTCCCTCCCTTGAAAAAGCAAAAAAGCAAAAAAACATCCGAGCCTTTTAACTTGGATGCCCCGGACTTTGATGCCATCGAGTTTGTTGACCAGCAAATTGCCCCCTATGGTGGGCTTTCCATGGACGATGTGTCTCTTCTTCAGCATTTGGATTTTATCACTAAAAATAGTGTGAAGATGGCTCATATGGGTGCGGCTATTTTCCAAACAGTTCAGGAGAGTCTGATTCATTCCACCAATTCTTTTATGGAGGAGGCCAAGTCAGAATTTGATCGGATCAAGGGTCTGAAAGAGGAGTTGGAGGTGAAGTTGGCAAAGGTGGAGAAGGAGCTAGAGGGTGAGAAGGCCAGCTTTATTGCCCTTGCTGCTTCTTTGAAGCTGGCTGAGGACATGGCTCTAAAGCATAAGGATAGCTATGTCTCAGCCTATAGGGAATTAATGCGCCTCCGGGATGAGTTGGAAACTGCTCGGGCTAATTATGGAGAGCTTCAGGGTCACCTTGTGGGCAGCGTAACTGCTGCCTCCGAGAACCTAATGGAGCAGTTCCGAATTGTTGCCCCTGATGCCGACTTGACTCTTGTCAACCTGGACAATATTGTGAGGGATGGTAAAATTGTCCCTGATGATCAGGATGATGATGATGCTGACCCTCCTCAAGTGCCTTCTCTTAAGGTGTCGACCTCCTCGGTTCCTCCCGTTACGTCTGATCTGGATTGCCATATCCTGAACCGAAATGATGGAACTGTAGATGATGTGCCCCTTCAGACTCGCCCTCCTTCTCCCCATACTGATGCTACCGGGAAGGCTCTCGATCTTTAGCTGATCTTTTTCTGAATATTTGTGTAAATAGCCCGGTTTGTGAGCTTTTGAACTTGTTTTATTTGTTCTTCTTAACTGCTGACCCTTCTAGTTGTCTGCCTTGCAACTTTTTTTGAAAAACAAAAGTAGCTTCCGAGGTTGGTTTGTGGTGGCCTCTTGGAGCTTTATCATACTAAGTTTTTATTATGGTATCTATTGAGATCTTGCTGCTTTGGCCTCTTTAGATTGCTTTCGTATTTATTGTTTGTAGCTTGGATCCTTTTAAGGCCGTGACTGTGGGGGGCCCGACTTGTTTCTCGGTTTCTTCGCTTTTCACCTCATAACCGATTTCTTTATGTTGGTCCCCTTTTAAGTTATTTCTGTAATCCTCTTTTTGGACCATTTTTAGGTCTTCTTTTAGGGATTACTTTTATAACTTATCTTTGTAGGAGACCGACTTCGTTAGGTCGATCTCTTCTAAGTTGTTTTTGTAATCCTCTTTCTTGGACCTTTGTCAGGTCTCTTTCAAGGATTACTTTTACAACTTGTCTTTGTAGGAGACCGACTTCGTTAGGTCGATCTCTTCTAAGTTGTTTTTGTAATCCTCTTTCTTGGACCTTCGTCAGGTCTCTTTCAGGGATTACTTTTACAACTTGTCTTTGTAGGAGACCGACTTCGTTAGGTCGATCTCTTCTAAGTTGTTTTTGTAATCCTCTTTCTTGGACCTTTGTCAGGTCTCTTTCAAGGATTACTTTTACAACTTGTCTTTGTAGGAGACCGACTTCGTTAGGTCGATCTCTTCTAAGTTGTTTTTGTAATTCTCTTTCTTGGACCTTCGTCAGGTCTCTTTCAAGGATTACTTTTACAACTTGTCTTTGTAGGAGACCGACTTCGTTAGGTCGATCTCTTCTAAGTTGTTTTTGTAATCCTCTTTCTTGGACCTTCGTCAGGTCTCTTTCAGGGATTACTTTTACAACTTATCTTTGTAAGAGACCGACTTCGTTAGGTCGATCTCTTCTAAGTTGTTTTTGTAATCCTCTTTCTTGGACCTTTGTCAGGTCTCTTTCAGGGATTACTTTTACAACTTGTCTTTGTAGGAGACCGACTTCGTTAGGTCGATCTCTTCTAAGTTGTTTTTGTAATCCTCTTTCTTGGACCTTTGTCAGGTCTCTTTCAGGGATTACTTTTACAACTTGTCTTTGTAGGAGACCGACTTCGTTAGGTCGATCTCTTCTAAGTTGTTTTTGTAATCCTCTTTCTTGGACCTTTTGTCAGGTCTCTTTCAGGGATTACTTTTACAACTTGTTTTGTAGGAGACCGACATTGTTAGGTCGATCTCTTCTTAAGTTATAGCAATTCCTCTTTAATAGGGTTGGCCAGACCTCTTTCCAGGGATTTGCTGATAACTTGGGTTGACTTGGTCCGACTTTTTGGTGTTGGCCAGTCTTTTTAAGTTATTATATAGCAATCCATAAGACCTCGTCAGGTTCTTTTTTAGGATCACTTTCGATAACTTCTTGCATTATTCTGTGTTCATCTTTTGCCGATTTGTAGATTGTGATTTCTGTCCTGGTTTAATCGACCTTTAGGTGAATCACGTTTTCACCTTTGTCGGTCGATTATTCCTATCAAGATCATATAGTGAATCTGTTTTTCACTTCTTGTTCAATCCGTTGCTTTATAATCGGACGATGAATGCTTCAGATTAATGCGTCTTGAGCACTTTGTAGAATATCTGAAATGTATTTTTATTTAAAGAAAGTGCAAATATATACAGGCGGGAATTTTTCATACCCTTAAGTCGGATTAAATCTCAATCTTTGACGCCTCATTAAAAAACCTTTTTAGGAAAAAGAGTGCATCTTGAGATCTTTTACCTTTCCTAGCTATAGTACCTTCTTAGGTTACAGGCGTGCTATGATCTGGGGAGTTCTCGCCCCTCGAGTTCGGACAGTCTGTAGTAGCCCTTCCCAAGTACTTTTGTGACTCGATAGGGTCCTTTCCAGTTAGCTGCCAACTTTCCTTCTCCAGGTTGAGTTGTTCCAATATCATTTCGGATTAAGACGAGATCGTTCTCCATGAAGTCTCTTGGCACTACCTTTTGATTATACCTGGAAGCCATTCGCCGCTTTAGTGCTTTTTCTCTTATCCGAGCTCTTTCTTGGATTTTCAGAAGTAGGTCGAGCTCTTCTCTTTGAAGTTGAGAGTTGGTTTGTTCATTGTAGTGGACTACTCGGGGAGACCCTTCTTCAACTTCTATTGGAATCATTGCTTCCACTCCGTATGCTAGTCGAAATGGGGATTCGTTTGTAGTGGAATGTGGAGTTGTTTGATATGCCTATAAGACTTGTGGAAGTTCCTCGGCCCAAGCTCCGTTTGCTTCTTGTAATCTTCATTTCAACCCGGCCAATATGACTTTGTTGGCTGCTTCGGTTTGTCCATTGGCTTGGGGGTGTTCAACGGAAGTGAACTGGTATTTTATATTCAAGTCGGCCACTAACTTTCTGAAGCCTGCATCTGTGAATTGGGTGCCGTTATCCGTGGTGATGGAGTATGGAACCCCAAATCTTGTAACAATGTTCCTATATAGGAATTTCCGGCTTCTTTGAGCAGTGTCGTTGGCTAGGGGTTCTGCTTCGATCCATTTCGTGAAATAGTCTACCCCTACTATAAGGAATTTTACTTGTCCCGATCCCTGTAGGAAGGGTCCGAGAAGATCGAGTCCCCATTTTGCAAATGGCCAGGGTGAGGTCACGCTAATGAGTTTTTCTGGCGGGGCGATGTGAAAGTTGGCATGCTTCTGACACGGTGGACATGTCTTTACAAATTTTGTAGCTTCCTTTCGTAGAGTTGGCCAATAGAATCCTGCTCGAAGTACCTTTTTGGTGAGAGCTTGCGCTCCGAGATGATTACCACAAATGCCGCTGTGTACTTCCTCCAAGACTTCTTTTGTGTTGGAGGTCGGTACGCATTTTAACAGTGGTGTTGAGATCCCTCTTTTGTATAGGATGTTATTTATGATAGTGTAGTACTGTGCCTCCCTTTTTAACCTCTTTGCCTCCTTTTCATCTGTGGGGAGCGCTTCTGTTTTGAGGTAGTTAATTATGGGGGTCATTGGTGCACGAAATTGTGATCAATACTTTTCACAACTCAAATAATCCCCGGTAATGAATCCAAAAACTTGGTGTTCAATACCATGGCATAAACACAACTTCGCACAACTAACCAGCAAGTGTACTGGGTCGTCCAAGTAATAAACCTTACGCGAGTAAGGGTCGATCCCACAGAGATTGTTGGTATGAAGCAAGCTATGGTCATCTTGTAAATCTTAGTCAGGCAAACTCAAATGGATATGGTGATGAACGCATAAAAACATAAAGATAAAGATAGAGGTACTTATGTAATTCATTGGTAGGAACTTCAGATAAGCGCATGAAGATGCCTTCCCTTCCGTCTCTCTGCTTTCCTACTGTCTTCATCCAATCCTTCTTACTCCTTTCCATGGCAAGCTTATGTAGGGTTTCACCGTTGTCAATGGCTACCTCCCATCCTCTCAGTGAAAACACTGCCTATGCTCTGTCACAGCATGGGTAATCATCTGTCGGTTCTCGGTCAGGCCGGAATAGAATCCATCGATTCTTTTGCGTCTGTCACTAACACCCCGCCTGCTAGGAGTTTGAAGCACGTCACAGTCATTCAATCCTTGAATCCTACTCAGAATACCACAGACAAGGTTAGACCTTCTGGATTCTCTTGAATGCCGCCATCAGTTCTAGCCTATACCACGAAGACTCTGATCTCACGGAATGGTTGGCTCGGTTGTCAGGCGAGCACTCGGTTGTCAGGCGATCAACCATGCATCGTGCAATCAGGAATCCAAGAGATATTCACCCAATCGAAGGTAGAACGGAGGTGGTTGTCAGTCACACGTTCATAGGTGAGAATGATGATGAGTGTCACGGATCATCACATTCATCAAGTTGAAGAACAAGTGATATCTTAGAACAAGAACAAGCGGAATTGAATGGAAGAACAATAGTAATTGCATTAATACTCGAGGTACAGCAGAGCTCCACACCTTAATCTATGGTGTGTAGAAACTCCACCGTTGAAAATACATAAGAACAAGGTCTAGGCATGGCCGAATGGCCAGCCTCCCAGTGATCTAAGATAGCATCAAAACAAGGATAGCTACCCAGATGTCTCAATACAATAGTAAAAGGTCCTACTTATAGAAAACTAGTAGCCTAAGGTTTACAGAAATGAGTAAATGACATAAAAATCTACTTCCGGGCCCACTTGGTGTGTGCTTGGGCTAAGCAATGAAGCATTTTCGTGCAGAGACTTCTCTTGGAGTTAAACGCCAGCTTTAGTGCCAGTTTGGGCGTTTAACTCCCATTTGGGTGCCAGTTCCGGCGTTTAACGCTGGAAATCTTGAAGGTGACTTTGAACGCCGGTTTGGGCCATCAAATCTTGGGCAAAGTATGGACTATCATATATTGCTGGAAAGCCCAGGATGTCTACTTTCCAACGCCGTTGAGAGCGCGCCAATTGGGCTTCTGTAGCTCCAGAAAATCCACTTCCAGTGCAGGGAGGTCAGAATCCAACAGCATCTGCAATCCTTTTTAGTCTCTGAATCAGATTTTTGCTCAGGTCCCTCAATTTCAGCTAGAAAATACCTAAAATCACAGAAAAACACACAAACTCATAGTAAAGTCCAGAAAAGTGAATTTTAACTAAAAACTAATAAAAATATACTAAAAACTAACTAGATTATACTAAAAACATACTAAAAACAATGCCAAAAAGCGTACAAATTATCCGCTCATCACAACACCAAACTTAAATTGTTGCTTGTCCTCAAGCAACTGAAAATCAAATAAGATAAAAAGAAGAGAATATGCAATGAATTCCAAAAATATCTATGAAGATCAGTATTAATTAGATGAGCGGGGCTTTTAGCTTTTTTGCCTCTGAATAGTTTTGGCATCTCACTCTATCCTTTGAAATTCAGAATGATTGGCTTCTTTAGAAACTTAGAATCCAGATAGTGTTAATGATTCTCCTAGTAAAGTATGATGATTCTTGAACATAGCTACTTTTTGAGTCTTGGCCGTGGCCCAAAGCACTCTGTCTTCCAGTATTACCACCGGATACATACATGCCACAGACACATAATTGGGTGAACCTTTTCAGATTGTGACTCAGCTTTGCTAAAGTCCCCAACTAGAGGTGTCCAGGGTTCTTAAGCACACTCTTATTGCCTTGGATCACAACTTTATCTCTTTCTTTTTCTTTCTTTTCTCTTTCTTTTTTTTTCTTTTTTTTCTTTCTCTCTTTTTTTTTCGTTTTCTTCTTTTTTTTTTCATTGCTTTTTCTTGCTTCAAGAATCATTTTAATGATTTTTCAGATCCTCAGTAACATGTCTTCTTTTTCATCATTCTTTCAAGAGCCAACATTCATGAACCACAAATTCAAGATGCATATGCACTGTTTAAGCATACATTCAGAAAACAAAAATATTGCCACCACATCAAAATAATTAAACTGTTATAAAATTCAAAATTCATGCAATTCTTTCTTTTTCAATTAAGCACGTTTTTATTCAAGAAAGGTGATGGATTCATAGGACATTCATAACTTTAAGGCATAGACACTAAGACACTAATGATCACAAGACACAAACATAGATAAACATAAGCACTAAAATTCGAAAAACAGAAGAATAAAGAACAAGAAAATCAAGGAACGGGTCCACCTTAGTGATGGCGGCTCTTTCTTCCTCTTGAAGATCCTATGGAGTGCTTGAGCTCCTCAATGTCTCTTCCTTGTCTTTGTTGCTCCTCTCTCATGATTCTTTGATCTTCTCTAATTTCATGGAGGATGATGGAGTGTTCTTGATGCTCCACCCTTAGTTGTCCCATGTTGGAACTTAATTCTCCTAGGGATGTGTTTAGTTGCTCCCAATAATTTTGTGGAGGAAATTGCATCCCTTGAGGCATCTCAGGGATCTCATGATGAGTGGGGTCTCTTGTGTGCTCCATCCTCTTCTTAGTGATGGGCTTGTCCTCATCAATAGGGATGTCTCCCTCTATGTCAACTCCAACTGAATAACAGAGGTGACAAATGAGATGAGGGAAGGCTAACCTTGCCAAGGTAGAGGACTTGTCCGCCACCTTATAGAGTTCTTGGGCTATAACCTCATGAACTTCTATTCCTTCTCCGATCATGATGCTATGAATCATGATAGCCCGGTCTATGGTAACTTCGGACCGGTTGCTAGTGGGAATGATTGAGCGTTGTATAAACTCTAACCATCCTCTAGCCACGGGTTTGAGGTCATGCCTTCTCAATTGAACCGGCTTTCCTCTTGAATCTCTCTTCCATTGGGCGCCCTCTTCACATATGACTGTGAGGACTTGGTCCAACCTTTGATCAAAGTTGACTCTTCTAGTGTAAGGATGTTCATCTCCTTGCATCATGGGCAAGTTGAACGCCACCCTCACACTTTCCGGACTAAAATCCAAGTATTTCTCCCGAACCATAGTAAAATAATTCTTTGGATTCGGGTTCACACTTTGGTCATGGTTCTTGGTGATCCATGCATTGGCATAGAACTCTTGAACCATCAAGATTCCGACTTGTTGAATGGGGTTGGTAAGAACTTCCCAACCTCTTCTTCGGATCTCATGTCAGATCTCCGGATATTCACCCTTTTTGAGTGAAAAAGGGACCTCAGGGATCACCTTCTTCAAGGCCACAACTTCATAGAAGTGGTCTTGATACACCCTTGAGATGAATCTTTCCATCTCCCATGACTCGGAGGTAGAAGCTTTTGCCTTCCCTTTCCTCTTTCTAGAGGTTTCTCCGGCCTTGGATGCCATAAATGGTTATGGAAAAACAAAAAGCAATGCTTTTACCACACCAAACTTAAAATATTTGCTCGTCCTCGAGCAAAAGAAGAAAGAAGAGAGTAGAAGAAGAAGAAATGAGGAGAAAGGGAATGGCTTTGTATTCGGCCAAAGGGGAGAGAAATGGTGTTTAAGGTGTGTGAAAATGAAGGAGTGAAGGATGGTTTATATAGGAGAGGGGGAGAGGGATGTTCGGCCATGTGAGGGTGGGTTTGGGTGGGAAAGTGGTTTGAATTTGAATGGTGAGGTAGGTGGGGTTTTATGAAGGATGGATGTGAGTGGTGAAGAGAAAGATGGGATTTGATAGGTGAAGGGTTTTTGGGGAAGAGGTGTTGAGGTGATTGGTGAATGGGTGAAGAAGAGAGAGAGTGGTAGGGTAGGTGGGGATCCTGTGGGGTCCACAGATCCTGAGGTGTCAAGGAAAAGTCATCCCTGCACCAAATGGCAAGCAAAATCACGTTTTGTGCCATTTCTGGCGTTAAACGCCGGGCTGGTGCCCATTTCTGGCGTTTAACGCCAGCTTCTTGCCCCTTTCTGGCGTTTAACGCTAGTCTGGTGCCCCTTTCTGGCGTTAAATGCCCAGAATGGTGCCAGACTGGGCGTTAAACGCCCAACAGCTAACCTCACTGGCGTTTAAACGCCAGTAGGTGCGTCCTCCAGGGTGTGCTATTTTTCTTCCTGTTTTTCATTCTGTTTTTGCTTTTTTCATTGATTTTGTGACTTCTCATGATCATCAACCTACAAAAAAAAATAAAATAGATAAAATATAACATTGGGTTGCCTCCCAACAAGCGCTTCTTTAATGTCATTAGCTTGACAGAGGACTCTCATGGAGCCTCAGAAATGCTCAGAGCTATGTTGGAACCTCCCAACACCAAACTTAGAGTTTGAATGTGGGGTTTCAACACCAAACTTAGAGTTTGGTTGTGGCCTCCCAACACCAACCTTAGAGTTTGACTGTGGGGGCTCTGTTTGGCTCTGTTTTGAGAGAAGCTCTTCATGCTTCCTCTTCATGATGACAGAGGGGTATCCTTGGGCCTTAAACACCAAGGATTCTTCATTCACTTGAATGATCAACTCTCCTCTATCAACATCAATCACAGCCTTTGCAGTGGCTAGGAAGGGTCTGCCAAGGATGATGGATTCATCCATGCACTTCCCAGTCTCTAGGACTATGAAATCAGTAGGGATGTAATGGTCTTCAACTTTAACCAGAACATCCTCTACAAGTCCATGGGCTTGTTTTCTTGAGTTGTCTGCCATCTCTAGTGAGATTCTTGCAGCTTGCACCTCAGAGATCCCTAACTTCTCCATTACAGAGAGAGGCATGAGGTTTACACTTGACCCTAAGTCACACAAGGCCTTCTTGAAGGTCATGGTGCCTATGGTACAAGGTATTGAAAACTTTCCAGGATCCTGTCTCTTTTGAGGCAGTTTCTGCCTAGACAAATTATCCAGTTCTTTGGTGAGCAAAGGAGGTTCATCCTCCCAAGTCTCATTTCCAAATAACTTGTCATTTAGCTTCATGATTGCTCCAAGGTATTTAGCAACTTGCTCTTCAGTGACATACTCATCCTCTTCAGAGGAAGAATACTCATCAGAGCTCATGAATGGCAGAAGTAAGTCCAATGGAATCTCTATGGTCTCAGTTTGAGCCTCAGATTCCCATGGTTCCTCATTAGGGAACTCATTGGAGGCCAGTGGACGCCCAGTGAGGCCTTCCTCAGTGGCGTTCACTGCCTCTTCTTCCTCCCAAAATTCGGTCATGTTGATGACCTTGCACTCTCCTTTTGGATTTTCTTCTGTATTGCTTGGAAGAGTACTAGGAGTGAGTTCAGTAATTTTCTTGCTCAGCTGACCCACTTGTCCTTCCAAGTTTCTGATGGAGGACCTTGTTTCAGTCATGAAACTTTGTGTGGTTTTGATTAGATCAAAGACCATGGTTGCTAAGTCAGAGGTATTCTGCTTAGAACTCTCTGTCTGTTGCTGAGAAGATGATGGAAAAGGCTTGCTATTGCTAAACCTGTTTCTTCCACCATTATTGTTGTTGAAACCTTGTTGGGGTCTCTGTTGATCCTTCCATGAAAAATTTGGATGATTTCTCCATGAAGGATTATAGGTGTTTCCATAGGGTTCTCCCATGTAATTCACCTCTTCTATTGAAGGGTTCTCAGGATCATAAGCTTCTTCCTCAGATGAAGCCTCCTTAGTACTGCTTGGTGCATTTTGCATCCCAGACAGACTTTGAGAAATCATATTGACTTATTGAGTCAATATTTTATTCTGAGCCAATATGGCATTCAGAGTGTCAATCTCAAGAATTCCTTTCTTCTGACTAGTCCCATTGTTCACAGGATTTCTTTCAGAAGTGTACATGAATTGGTTATTTGCAACCATTTCAATCAGTTCTTGAGCTTCAGTAGGCGTCTTCTTCAGATGAAGAGATCCTCCTGCAGAGCTATCCAAAGACATCTTGGATAGTTCAGAGAGACCATCATAGAAAATACCTATGATGCTCCATTCAGAAAGCATATCAGAAGGACACTTTCTGATTAATTGTTTGTATCTTTCCCAAGCTTCATAGAGGGATTCTCCTTCCTTCTGTCTGAAGGTTTGGACTTCCACTCTAAGCTTACTCAATTTTTGAGGTGGAAAGAACTTTGCCAAGAAGGCATTAACTAGCTTTTCCCAAGAGTCCAGGCTTTCTTTAGGTTGAGAGTCCAACCATGTTCTAGCTCTGTCTCTTACAGCAAAAGGGAATAGCATAAGTCTGTAGACCTCAGGGTCAACCCCATTAGTCTTGACAGTGTCACAGATTTGCAAGAACTCAGCTAAGAACTGATGAGGATCTTCCAATGGAAGTCCATGGAACTTGCAATTCTGTTGCATTAGAGAAACTAATTGAGGCTTAAGCTCAAAGTTGTTTGCTCCAATGGCAGGGATAGAGATGCTTCTCCCATAAAAGTCGGGAGTAGGTGCAGTAAAGTCACCCAGCACCTTCCTTGCATTGTTGGCATTGTTGTTGTTGTCGGCTGCCATGAGTTCTCCTTCTTTGAAGAATTCGGTCAGGTCCTCTAAAGAGAGTTGTGCTTTGGCTTCTCTTAGCTTTCTCTTCAAGGTCCTTTCAGGTTCAGGATCAGCCTCAACAAGAATGCCTTTGTCTTTGCTCCTGCTCATATGAAAGAGAAGAGAACAAGAAAATGTGGAATCCTCTATGTCACAGTATAGAGATTCCTTGAAGTGTCAGAGGAAAAGAAGAGTAGAAGACAGAAGTAGAAAATTCGAACTTATCAAAGAAGATGGAGTTCGAATTTTGCATTAAGGGATAGTGTTAGTCCATAAATAGAAGGATGTGAGAAGAAGGGAAGTGATTTTCGAAAATTAAGTGAAAATTTTGAAAACATTTTTGAAAAACATTACTTAATTTTCGAAAATGAAAGTGGGAAAGAAGTGAAGTGTTTTTTTTTTTAAAAAGATTTTGAAATTAGAAATCAAAAAGATTTGATTGAAGACTATTTTGAAAAAGATGTGGTTAAGAAGATTTGATTGGTTTTTCAAAAATGTGATTGAGAAGATATGATTTGAAAAACATTTAAAAAAAAAGATTTGATTTTGAAAATTAAAAACTTGACCAACAAGAAAAGATATGATTCTAACATTAAACCTTTCTCAACAGAAAAGGCAACATACTTGAAATGTTGAATCAAATCATTAATTGGTAGCAAGTATCTTTGAAAAAAAAAGAAAGAAATTAAATTTGAAAGAGATTTGATTGAAAAGATATGATTTGAAAAAGATTTGATTTTGAAAAACTTTGAAAACTGAAAAAAAATTGCATTGAAAAATAGAATCTTCCCCCTTGTGCCATCCTGGCGTTAAACGCCCAGAATGGTGCACATTCTGGCGTTTAACGCCCAAAACTATACCTTTTTGGGCGTTAAACGCCCAACCAGGTACCCTGGCTGGCGTTTAAACGCCAGTCTGTCCTTCTTCACTGTGCGTTTTGAACGCCCAGCTTTTTCTGTATAATTCCTCTGCTGTATGTTCTGAATCTTCAATTCTCTGTATAATTGACTTGAGAAGACACAAATTAAAATATTTTTTGGATTTTTACTAATAAGGAAAAGTCAAAATGCAACAAGAATCAAATAACAATGCATGCAAGACACCAAACTTAGCAGTTTGTATACTACTGACACTAATGAGAATGCATATGAGACACACAAATACTCAAGTCAAGAGAATTCAAAGATTAGAGTAAGAAATCATCAAGAACTACTTGAAAATCCTTAAGACACATGAATGAATGCATGCAATTGACACCAAACTTAACATGAGACACTAGACTCAAACAAGAAATTTTTGGATTTTATGATTTTTTTGATTTTTTTGTGTTTTTCGAAAATTAAGTGGAAAAAGATATCAAAATTCTTAATGAGAATCCCAGGAATCATGCAATGTTAGTCTAAAGCTTCAGTCTAAAGGAATTAGACATGGTCAGCCAAGCTTCAGCAGAACATTGCATTCAAGAGCTAAATTGATGAAGATCAATCAGCTTTGGTGATGATAAGAACATTACCTTGAAACACTAGAATTCATTCCTAAGAACTCTGAAGAAAAAATACCTAATCTAAGCAACAAGATGAACCGTCAGTTGTCCAAACTCAACAATCCCCGGCAACGGCGCCAAAAACTTGGTGCACGAAATTGTGATCAATACTTTTCACAACTCAAATAATCCCCGGTAATGAATCCAAAAACTTGGTGTTCAATACCATGGCATAAACACAACTTCGCACAACTAACCAGCAAGTGTACTGGGTCGTCCAAGTAATAAACCTTACGCGAGTAAGGGTCGATCCCACAGAGATTGTTGGTATGAAGCAAGCTATGGTCATCTTGTAAATCTTAGTCAGGCAAACTCAAATGGATATGGTGATGAACGCATAAAAACATAAAGATAAAGATAGAGGTACTTATGTAATTCATTGGTAGGAACTTCAGATAAGCGCATGAAGATGCCTTCCCTTCCGTCTCTCTGCTTTCCTACTGTCTTCATCCAATCCTTCTTACTCCTTTCCATGGCAAGCTTATGTAGGGTTTCACCGTTGTCAATGGCTACCTCCCATCCTCTCAGTGAAAACGCTGCCTATGCTCTGTCACAGCATGGGTAATCATCTGTCGGTTCTCGGTCAGGCCGGAATAGAATCCATCGATTCTTTTGCATCTGTCACTAACGCCCTGCCTGCTAGGAGTTTGAAGCACGTCACAGTCATTCAATCCTTGAATCCTACTCAGAATACCACAGACAAGGTTAGACCTTCCGGATTCTCTTGAATGCCGCCATCAGTTCTAGCCTATACCACGAAGACTCTGATCTCACGGAATGGTTGGCTCGGTTGTCAGGCGAGCACTCGGTTGTCAGGCGATCAACCATGCATCGTGCAATCAGGAATCCAAGAGATATTCACCCAATCGAAGGTAGAACGGAGGTGGTTGTCAGTCACACGTTCATAGGTGAGAATGATGATGAGTGTCACGGATCATCACATTCATCAAGTTGAAGAACAAGTGATATCTTAGAACAAGAACAAGCGGAATTGAATGGAAGAACAATAGTAATTGCATTAATACTCGAGGTACAGCAGAGCTCCACACCTTAATCTATGGTGTGTAGAAACTCCACCGTTGAAAATACATAAGAACAAGGTCTAGGCATGGCCGAATGGCCAGCCTCCCAGTGATCTAAGATAGCATCAAAACAAGGATAGCTACCCAGATGTCTCAATACAATAGTAAAAGGTCCTACTTATAGAAAACTAGTAGCCTAAGGTTTACAGAAATGAGTAAATGACATAAAAATCCACTTCCGGGCCCACTTGGTGTGTGCTTGGGCTGAGCAATGAAGCATTTTCGTGCAGAGACTTCTCTTGGAGTTAAACGCCAGCTTTAGTGCCAGTTTGGGCGTTTAACTCCCATTTGGGTGCCAGTTCCGGCGTTTAACGCTGGAAATCTTGAAGGTGACTTTGAACGCCGGTTTGGGCCATCAAATCTTGAGCAAAGTATGAACTATTATATATTGCTGGAAAGCCCAGGATGTCTACTTTCCAACGCCGTTGAGAGCGCGCCAATTGGGCTTCTGTAGCTCCAGAAAATCCACTTCGAGTGCAGGGAGGTCAGAATCCAACAGCATCTGCAGTCCTTTTTAGTCTCTGAATCAGATTTTTGCTCAGGTCCCTCAATTTCAGCCAGAAAATACCTGAAATCACAGAAAAACACACAAACTCATAGTAAAGTCCAGAAAAGTGAATTTTAACTAAAAACTAATAAAAATATACTAAAAACTAACTAGATTATACTAAAAACATACTAAAAACAATGCCAAAAAGCGTACATATTATCCGCTCATCAGTCATCCATCCTTGATCCCGACCTGTTATGGCTAGGATTTTTTCTTCTTCTGATATCGATGGGTTCTGCAGTATTTCTTGGATGAGGCTTCTATTGTTGCCCCCTGGTTTGGTGCTGGCTAGCTTTGAGAGCGCGTCAGCTCGGGCATTTTGCTCGTGGGGTATGTGGCAGATCCTATATTCTCCAAGTTGTTCGAGCTGTTCTTTGATTTTATCCAAATATTTTTTCATGGTAGGATCTTTGGCTTGGTAGCTTCCTGTTATTTGCGAGGTAATGACTTGTGAGTCACTGTAGATGTTGAGTTTCTGAGCTCCAACTTCCCTAGCCAGCTTCAAGCCAGCTAATAACGCTTCATATTCCGCCTGGTTGTTTGAGGCCGGGAATCCGAATTTCAGGGAAAGCTCAAGTTGGGTTCCCTGGTTGCTTTCGATTATCACACCTGCACCGCTTCCGGCTTTATTTGAGGAGCCGTCCACGTATATGTTCCACTCTATTGGAATTTCTGTGGTGTCTGTGAATTCTGCAATGAAGTCGGCTAGGTATTGTGATTTGATGGCTGTCCGCGCCTCGTATTGAAGGTCAAACTCAGACAACTCGATTGTCCACTGTAGGATTCTTCCTGCTAGATCTGTTTTCTGCAGTATCTCTTTTATGGGCTGGTTGGTCCGAACTCTGATGGTGTGCGCTTGGAAGTATGGGTGAAGTCGTCGGGATGTGAGTATTAAAGCGTAGGCGAACTTCTCTATTTTCTGGTTGTTTAGCTCTGACCCCTGTAGTGCTTTACTAATGAAGTAGACGGGTTGTTGTCCCCCTTCATCTTCTCTAATTAATGCTGAGGCTATTGCCCGACTTCCTACGGCCAGGTATAGTATGAGTGGTTCTCCCTCTCGTGGTCGAGATAGGATGGGGGGCTGTCCCAGGAATTCTTTAAAGTCTCGGAAGGCTTATTCACATTCCGTTGTCCACTCGAAGTTTTTTTCCTTCCTTAAGGTGGCGTAGAAGGGGAGGGATCTTATTGCTGAAAGGCATTACGATGTAGCAATAATTTGCTTTTGGTGTGAGAAACGAGGTTTTTTCTTGATCTGGTGGATACATTGGGATCTGGTTGTATCCTGAGTACGCGTCCATGAACGAGAGATACTTATATCCTGATGAGGCATATACTAGAGCGTCAATGCTTGGGAGTGGATAAGGGTCTTTTGGGCAGGTTTTGTTGAGGTCGGTGTAGTCAGTGCACATTCGCCACTTCCCATTTGATTTTTTCACCAAGACGACATTTGCTAGCCATAGTGGGTATTTTAACTTCTCTTACGAATCCTGCCTCCAGTAGTGCTTGTACTTGTTCTTCTACAGCCTGAGATTGTTCTGGCCTAAGTTTTCTTCGCCTTTGTTGTACCGGCCGAGATCCCGGTAGACTGCCAGCTTGTGGCTCATTAGTTCGGGATCTATGCCTGGCATGTCAGCAGCTTTCCATGCGAAGAGATCAACATTATCTCGTAAAAACCGTATTAGTGATTCTTTTGCGTCTCCTTTCAGGATCGTGCCAATATTAGTTGTTTTGTCCGAGGTATCTCCGATCTGAACTCTTTCTATTTCTCCTTCGGGTCGTGGACGGAGTTCTTCTCGTCTCTGATCTCCGCCGAGTTCGATTTGTGGAACTCTCCTCCTTCGCCTCAGAGATTTAGACTTTCGTTATAACAGCGACGCGCCATCTTTTGATCTGCTTTTATTGTAGCTATCCCTTCTGTTACATAGATGTGGAGTTGAAACTATTTTTCCGAGTTGATTTAACGTCGTCCGACCTATTAAGGCATTGTAGGCTGAGCTTACGTCGACCACGATATAGTCTATCTTAAGTTTTCGGGATTGGTTCCCCTTTCCAAAGGTTGTGTGTAACGATACGTATCCTAGTGGCTATACTGGGGTGTCCCCAAGTCCGAACAGGCTATTCGGATATGCTTTTAGCTCTTTCTCTTCTAAGCCGAGCTTGTCGAAGGCAGTTTTGAATAGAATGTCGGCGGAGCTTCCTTGATCAATTAATGTACGGTGGAGGTTGGCGTTTGCTAATATAATTGTGATGACTATGGGGTCGTCGTGTCCTGAAATGATTCCGGATGCATCTTCTTTGGTAAACCTGATTGCTGGGATGTCTGGCACTTCTTTCTTGCCTTTGACGTGGTATACTTCTTTGAGGTGTCGCTTGCGGGATGACTTGGAGATTTCTCCTCCAGCGAATCCACCGTTTATCACGTGAACATGTCTTTCCGGTGTGTGGGGTGATCGTTCAGATCGTCTGACATCTTCATCCCTTCTTCTTTTCCTTGGTTCTTCGTCCCGATTGGCCAGGAACCGATCTGGTTTTCCTTCCCTAACTAATTTCTCTATGACATTTTTCAAGTCAAAGCATTCGTTGGTGGAATCTCCTCGGACTCGATGATACTCACAGTATTCGTTCCGATTTCCTCCTCCCCTTTTGCCTTTAAGTGGCCGAGCTGGGGTATTTTTTTCGTATGGCAGATTTCTTTGTAAACATCTACCAAGGATACCCTAAGAGGGGTGTAGTTATGATATTTTTTTATTTTCTCTCCGGAGCGATCTTCCTTTTTCTTGGATTCTTTATCTCGGTAGGCAGAACCGAACCTCGAGGCTTCGCCAAGTCAAGAATTTTCCTCCATGTTGATGTACTTCTGCGCCCGTTCTTGTACTTCGTCTAGGGATGTCGGGTACCTTTTTGATATAGATTGGCTGAATGGACCTTCTCGTAGGCCATTTATGAGGCCCATGATGGCAGCTTCTGTTGGTAGACTTTGTATGTCCATGCATGTTTTGTTGAATCTTTCCATGTAGTTGCGAAGACTCTCCTGATTTCCTTGCTTGATCCCTAGTAGGTTGGGTGCGTGTTTGGCTTTGTCCTTTTGTATGGAAAATCGGGCCAGGAACTTTTTGGCCAGGTCGTCAAAACTCGAGATGGATTTTGGAGGTAGGTTGTCAAACCATCTAATGGCTGTCTTGGTGAGAGTTGTTGGAAAGGCTTTGCAGCGAATTGCATCTGAGGCATCAATGAGGTACATTTTACTTCTGAAGTTGCTGAGATGGTGGTTGGGGTCCAAGGTACCGTCATATAGAGTCATATCCAGAAGTTTGAAATCTTTTGGAATTTTGGTCTTCATAATTTCCCTGGTGAATGGATCTTGATCTTTCTGAGAGCTATCCCCTGTGGATGGTCGAGTAGCTTTAGTTTTGAGATCAGCTTCGAGTTTCATAAGCTTATCTTCTAATTCTCGGCGTCGCCTTATCTCCCGACGTAGATCTTCTTCTTTTTCACGTTAATGTTGGGCTTCTTTCTCAAGTTGCTCCAATCGATTTTGAAGCGCTTTTATCGCCCCTGGATTTGATGAATTTTTGTCTCCATTAGATTCCGGAGCATTCTTAAATACAGCATCCGTGTTCTTGTGTGGCGTTCTATCTTCCAAACCCGAGTCGTGGTCGTTGTCATGGTTGTCCGCCATGGTGTTGGGATGACTTCCAGGTTTCCCGACAACGGCGCCAATGTTCCGAGGGTTATCTGAAACTATAGGTCGATCTCGGTCGAGATCTTCTGCGTTGGTCGGAGCCGATGTGTCTGGCGGGTATATAGTCGCCGGAGCTTGTGTGTCCGACTTGTGACACTTGAAAGTGCTGCTAATCCTTCGTCCCCGGAGGGTAGGGGGTATCTGTAAGGGACTCCGATGCTTAAGTTAGCAAAGGTATTAAGCAGGTATTGGGTAGAATCAGAGTATCAGTTATACCTGGGTGCTCCAGTGTATTTATAATGGTGAGATGTGGCCTTCTGTGGATAAGATAAGTTAGTTATCTTATCTTATCTTTATCTTATCTTTAAGTGAGGTCATCTTTATCTTTTAAGGGAACCGCCCTTCTTTCTATAGGCTCGGCTGCCTTAGGATTTGGGGCGTGTTCCTCTATTTGGGCCCTTATTTGGCCTTTCTGTGGACTTGACCGAGCTCTTTGGGAAGAGGTCAGGTTGTTCTGACCTGAAGAGGTCGGTCGCTTTGTCTGTCGAACATCCCGGGTCGGTCAGCTCGACCCAGGGTATGAACAGTTATTATCACCAAGGGTTTTTTTTCAGAAAATGAATACATTCATGTGCCACCAGAATATTATCACTAATAAGTCTATCCCGAAAGAAAACACTTTGATTATCACTAATAATTTTGCTCATAAGTGGTTGCATTCTATGAACAAGAATTTTAGAAATAATCTTATAAAAAACTTTTCATAGACTTATAGGTCTGATTTGAGGCATCATCATAGCATTAGGCACTTTTGGTATCAAATAAATTTGTGTATGATTAAAACTTTTTAGAATTCTGTTACCTCCAAAAAAGCTTTTAACAGCGCGACAGACATCTCCCTTAATGATACTCCAGTAGTGCTGATAAAATTTAGAGGTAAAACCATCATCTCTTGGAGCTACTGCAGCATTAATTGAGAACACTGCTTTCTTAATCTCCTCTTCAATAACTGGTCTTGTGAGCCCCCTGTTAGTTTTAGCTGAAATCTTTTTGCTTACTCTGCCCAATGCTTCTGTTGGATTACTAGGATAGCTTGTTGAAAACAGGCCCTCAAAGTATCTCCGTGCTCTCTTTCCAATAGTCTCGGGGGTAGTACACCACTTTTCATCTTCATCTTCTAATTTCCAGATTTTATTCCTTCGATTCCTTTCTTGATGTTTGGAATGAAAGAACCTAGTGTTCTGATCTCCCTATCTCAGCCAATTCACCCGTGATTTCTCCTTCCAGAACCTTTCTTCCATAGTATAAGCTTTTGCCAATTGATCCTCAAGTCGCAGTATTTCCTCCTTCTTGTACTCATTTGGCCGTTCTTTCATGATTGATAGGCTGCCTTCTAATTGTTTCATAGCTCACCTGCTATTCCCTGCTCCTGAGGATTGCCATTTCACCAGCTCATGCGTGCAGTGTTTGAGTTTCTAAAATAGTTGGAACATAGCCGACCCACTCACTCTCAATTTCTAATTTTCCTTCACAATTTTATTCACTGAGTGGTCTAAGAGTTGTCGATGATTTGATCCGTTGTCATCAAGGTGAGTAACATTAGCCATAGGATACTCTTCTCGGAATTTTGAAGAGATTAGTACCCGATCCAGTCTTTCCTTTATTGCTCTATCTTGACAACTTCGGTTCCACCATGTAAACTTATCTCCATTATATCCTGCATCTATCAATCCCCCCTCTTGATAAAATCTTGGAACTTCTGCATCGCTTGGGATGAATTCTCCTTGCCTCCCTTCTTTTCATGGGACATTGATGAGCGGATATTTTATACGCTTTTTGGTGATATTTTCATATAGTTTCAACCATGTTTTTATTTAGTTTTTATTAAGTTTTTATATATTTTAGTGTTAAATTCACATATTTGAATTCTACTATGAGTTTTTATGTTTTTGTGCAGTTTCAGGTAATTTCTGGCTGAAATTGAGGTGCTGGAGCAGAAGTCTGATTTAGAGACAGAGAAAGCACTGTAGATGCTGTCCAGATCTGACTTCCTTAAACTTGGAAGAGCTTTTCTGGAGCTATAGAAGTCCAAATGGAGCATTTTAAGAGCTTTCCAGCAATATATAATAGTCTATACTTTGCTTCGGATTAGAAGGCCCAAAACTGGCGTCCAACGCCAGCCTCTTACCCTCTTCCAGGCGTCCAGCGACCAAGGAGCAGAGCCCAGCATCCAAACACCTAGAGAGGACCCCCTAGCCAGCGTTTCACGCCCTAAAAACCTCATAGCACGTAGATTTTATCAAAACTCAACCCAAACACTCACCAAGTGGGCCCCAGAAGTGAAGTTTAGCATTAAAAAGACTGTGTTACCCTTACTAGTCATTAGTTTAGTATTTAAGGGATTTGATTTATGTTATTCGAACATATTTACCATCATTCAACATTATTTTCATTTTACATTGTATTTTCCTTTCAGTATGAGTTTCTAAACCTCCTAGGTTGAAGGGAGGAGCCTTGCTGAGTCCTATGAATTAATAAAAGTATTACTGTTTCTCTTCAATCCATGTTTGATTAATTCTAAGATGTATATTCGTTCTTCATCAATATGAATGCGTCGAACTGGCATAAGGTTATCACATTCTACATGGGTTCAGAGTGCAACTTTCATCAGACAATGATGAACCACCAACTTGATTATACATCTCTCAGACGGCTAATCCACGACTTCGTTGGGAACTTCTCGAGACATCACTTCAACTGATTTACGGGGAGATTAGGGTCTATGTGGTAGAGGTTAGAACCAAAGGCGCAACATCCTCCGATCCAAAAGATTCAACCTTGTCTGTGGCGTTTTGAGTAGGATCACAAAGGAGAATGAACTACACGAGCTTCACCCTCAATCAGAATGGATCCGCACTAACCCGGGGGTTCAGATCTGGAGGAGTATTGGCGGCTACTCTAACCAGCGTCAATCACTTACAGCCTGCCATTGAAGAAGTCATTCACAAGCAAAGAAGACAGTAATACCAGAGTTAATACAGAAAGACAAAGCAACTCCAATCCTTTTCTATATTCCTATTACTGATTACCATTTTCTTTATTTACATGCCAACTTTTTTTAGATCTCACAAATATTTATCTATCAACTCTTGATTTTGCCTGACTGAAACATGCAGGATAACCATAGCTTGTTTTAAACCACAATCCTCGTGAGATCGACCCTGACTCGCTCAGGTATTACTTGGACGACCCAGTGCACTTCCTAGTACAGCTGTACGAATGTGTAGGGATTCGTGCACAGTTTTTGGCACCGTTGCCGGGGATTGTTCGAGTTTGGACAAACTGACGGATTGTCTTGCTCCCTAGATCAGGTAATTTATTTCTTAATCAATTTTAATTGAGTTTTTTTTTATTTCTATTTTCTTCTTCTCTATTTTTTCAAAAAAAATTAAAAACCTTTTTCAAAAATATTTTTATTTTCTTTGTTTGATTTTTGTTCTTGGTTTGAGTCTTTTGTTTTTGTTCTTGGTTAAATTTTCGTTTCTTTGAGTCTTTCTTTCTAAAAATTTTTCAAAATTATTTTCTTTGATTAAATCTTGTGTCAAATCTTTAAGTTTGGTGTTTTCTTGTTGTTTGTCTTTTAATATTAAAAAATTTGTGTTTAGTTTTCTAAAAATTTTAAGTTTGGTGTCCTTTTTATGTTCTTGTGTTCTTTGAGTTTTTTATTTTTGTTCTTTGTGTTCTTGTTAATCTTCAAAGTGTTTTTGTGTCTTCTTTGTTTTGATCTTAAAATTTTTAAGTTTGGTGTCCCTTTGTGTTTTCCTTCAAAATTTTCAAAAATAAGGTGCACTAGATCTAAAAATTTTAAGTCTTATGTCTTTTACTTGTTTTTCTTTTTCCTCATTAAATTCAAAAATAAAAAAATTATCTTTTCTAATTTTATTTTAACCATATTTTCGAAATCTTTGAATAAAAATTCAGATTTTAATTTCAAAAGTTTTATCTCATCATATCTTAGTTTTCAATTTTCAAAAATCAAATCTTTTCAAAATTAAAAATCTCATCTTTTTCAAAATCTTATCTTATCTTATTTCAAATTTAAAATTTCAACTTTCAAAATTCAAAAATTTAAATTTAAAATTTCAAAATTCAATTTCAAAATCCAAAATTTAAATTTCAAATTTCAATTTTCAAACTTAAACCTTTTCAAAAATCAAATCTTTTTCAAAATTCTATCTTATCTTGTTGACTTTTTCAAAAATTCAAAATTTAAGATTTCAAAATTTAAAATTCAAATTTCAAAATTTAAAATTTAAATTTCAAATTTCAAATTTCAAATTTCAAAAAAATTTCAAAATTTCAAAATTTAATTTTCAAATTTCAAATCTTAAATTCAAATATTTTCTTAATTAATTACTTATCTCCTCTCTTCTTTTTTTTTTTTCAAACTTCCTAACTAACTCTTCTCTTTCCTAATTTTCGAAATCTCCTCTACTACTCTTCTTTCTTCTTTTTTGAATTTCATTCCTTTTAATTAATTAATTTTAATTTTGGATTAAATAAATAAACAAAATAAAAACAAAAATATTTTAATTCTTGTTCATCTCTTCTACTTCTATTTCTTCTTCTATTCTTATTTCTTCTTCCTCTTCTTCTACCTTTCTTCATCATGAACCCAAATGAGAATGAAGAGTTTAGAAGAACTCTGGGATCTTATACAAATTCCACTACTGACTTCTATGGAAGAAGTATTAGCATACCTCACATTATAGCTAGTAGCTTTGAATTGAACTCTCAACTTATTAATCTAGTGCAGCAAAACTGCCAGTATTCTGGACTTCCTCAAGAAGAACCTACAGAATTTCTGGCAGATTTCTTAAAGATTGCTGACATAATACACAGTGAGGGAGTAGACCAAGATGTCTACAGATTATTACTTTTTCTTTTTGCTGTAAAGGACCAAGCAAAGAGGTGGTTGGATAACCAGCCCAGATCTAGCTTAAAAACTTGGAAACAGTTAGTGGACAAGTTTTTAAATCGATACTTCCCCCCAAGAAAGATGACCCAGCTGAGGTTGGACATCCAAGGCTTCAAACAAGGAGATAATGAATCTCTATATGATGCCTGGGAGAGGTATAGAAGGATGCTAAGAAAATGTCCCACTAAAATATTTTCAGAATTGGTACAGTTAGATATATTCTATTATGGACTTTCAAGACATTTGCAAAAGGATGACCTTGAATCATACAACAGAAGGGTTGTAGCCAACCAAAAGCTGGATCAAGTCCTAGAGGATATATGCTTGCCTGGAACTCAATGGATTGAGAACACAAAAGGGCAGCCATGCTAGTTAAAAAGGGCGAACCTCAAGCCAGTGGCTAGAGGATGGCTAGATTTCATTGGACGTTCTATATTCCCCACAAATAACCACTCTGAAGTCACTATTTCAAGAGCTATGATGATTCACTACATCATGATGGCGAATGAGGTGGAAGTTCACCAAATAATTCCCCGTGAGATTTACAAGATAGCTAACAAGGTGTCTACTAATGTCATGCTGGCTTATCCAAGACTCATCTTTTGCCTATGCCAAGAGGCCAAGGTCATGATCCCCTCTGACAACTTTATCCTAGTGATAAGTCCAATCACCAAGTAGGTGATGGAGAGCTCCAAGATAGAAGACGATCACCTTAAAAGGAAGGCACCTGAGCCTTCCCAATAGATCCCTCCAATGGAGTATTGGGACCAGCTAAAGGCATTTGTAATACACTTGCAGAGCACTTTAGATCAGCTCAGAGAGGAGCAGAAAGATCAGACTAGCATGATTTACAAATTGATCAAGGAGCAGGAGAAGCAAGGGCGTGAGCTGGAGGAGCTGAAGCGCCAGAAGCTCTCCCCTGAAGAGCCCAGTGCCCCTCAAGTTGAAGAGCCATGCGTCCATCAACCAGAAGAGCCCAGCATCCCTCAAGCTAAAGGTTTTTGAGTTTCAACCTTGTGACTATTCCTATTCTTATTCCTATCTCACGTATTTTCATCCTAATTTAGAGTTGCATGATCACTAGTAATATTTAAGTTTTTATTTTTATTTTTATTTTTTATGTCTTTTAATTCTTAGGATTACATAAGCATTAGTAGTAATTAATTAATTTTTACAATTAGCTATAAATTATTCCTCTTATCATCATTAAACATGAATAAAATAGAAGATTTTTTTAGAAGAATTAAAGATGCATAAATTTTTGAGTTTTCCAATAAAGAATAGTTCAATTATTTTGATGTGGTGGCATTGCTTTTGTTTTCTGAATGTATGAAATAAACAGTACATATTTGAAGTTAAATTTTAGGATGCTGGCTCTTGAAAGAATTAAGAAAAAGGAAAAGTATTGTTGATAATTTGAAAAATCCAAAATTTGATTCTTGAAGCAAGAAAAAGCAGCAAAAGAAAAAAATAGAAAGAAAAAGCCATTAGCTCTTTAATCCAAAAGGCAAGAGCAAAAAGCCTATAGTTCTTCAATTCAAAAGGCAAGAATAAAAGGATCTAAGACTTTGAGCATCAGTGGTTAGAAGGGCCTAAAGGAAACAAAATCCTGGCCTAAGCGGCTCAACTAAGTTGTCCATAACCATGTGCTTGTGGCGTGAAGGTGTCAAGTGAAAAGTTTGAGACAGAGCGGTTAAAGTCGTGATCCAAGGCAAAAAGAGTGTGCCTAAGAACTCTGAAAATCTCTATCTGGGGATTCTAGTAAAGTTGAATCACAATCTGAAAAGGTTCACCCAAGTAAAGTGTCTATGGCATTTATGTATCCGGTGGTAATACTGGAAAACAAAGTGCTTAGGGTCACGACCAAGACTCTAAAAAGCTATGTTCAAGAATAAAAAAGAGCATAACTGGGAGAGTCAATAATATCATCTGGATTCTAAGTTTCTAAAGATGCCAACCATTCTAATTTTCAATGGATAGTGAGATGCCAAGACTATTCAAAAGCAAAAAGCTATTAAGTCCCGCTCATCTGATTGAAACTGAGTTTCATTGGAAACTCAGAGATTTATTGTATCCTACTCTTTTTTTATCCTATTTTATTTTTAGTTATTTGGGGACAAGCAACAGTTTAAGTTTGGTGTTGTGATGAACGGATATTTTATACGCTTTTTGGTAATATTTTCATATAGTTTCTACCATGTTTTATTTAGTTTTTATTAAGTTTTTATAGGTTTTAGTGTTAAATTCACATTTTTGGATTCTACTATGAGTTTTGTATTTTTGTGCAATTTCAGGTAATTTCTGGCTAAAATTGAGGTGTTGGAGCAGAAGTCTAATTCAGAGACAGAGGAAGCACTGCAAATGCTGTCCAGATCTGACCTTCTTGAACTCGGAAGAGCTTTTCTGGAGCTACAAAAACTCAAATAGAGCATTCTCAATAGCTATGGAAAGCTGACTTCTAGAAATTTCTAGAAATGTATAATAGTTCATACTTTGCTTCCGATTAGAAGGCTCAAAACTGGCATCTAATGCCAGCTTCCTGTCCCCTTCCAGGAGTCCAGTGCCCAAGGAGCAGAGCCCAGCGTCCAAACGCCCAGAGAGGATCCCCTAGCCAGTGTTTCATGTCCCAGAGACCTCATAGCACGTGAATTTCATCAAATCTCAGCCCAAACACTCACCAAGTGGGCCCCATAAGTGGAGTTTAGCACTAAAAAGACTGTTTTACCCTTACTAGTCATTAGTTTAGTATTTAAGGGATTTGATTTATGTTATTTGAACATATTTACCATCATTCAGCATTATTTTCATTTTACATTGTATTTTCCTTTCAGTATGAGTTTCTAAACCTCCTAGGTTGAAGGGAGGAGCCCTGCTGAGTCCTATGAATTTATAAAAGTATTACTGTTTCTCTTCAATCCGTGTTTAATTAATTCTAAGATGTATATTCGTTCTTCATCAATATGAATTCGTTGAACTGGCATAAGGCTATCACATTCTACATGGGTTCAGAGTGTATTTTTCATCGGACAATGATGAACCACCAGCTTGATTATACATCTCTCAGACGGCTAATCCACGACTTCATCGGGGACTTCTCGAAGAATCAGTTCAGCCGATCTACGGGGAGATTAGGGTCTCTGTGGTAGAAGCTAGAACCAAAGGCGTAGCATCCTCTGATTCGGAATATTCGACCTTGTCTGTGGCATTTTGAGTAGGATCACAAAGGAGAATGAACTGCACGAGCTTCACCCTGAATCAGAATGGATCCACACTAACCCTGGGGTTTAGATTTGGAGGAGTATTGGCAGCTACTCAAACCAGCGTCAATCACTTATAGCCTACCATTGAAGAAGTCATTCACAAGCAAAGAAGACAGTAATACCAGAGTTAATTCAAAAAGGCAAAGCAACTCCAATCCTTAACTATATTTCTATTACTGATTACCCTTTTATTTATTTACATGCCAACTTAGTTTAGATCTCACAAATATTTATTTATCAACTCTTAATTTCGCCTGACTAAGACATGTAGGATAATCATATCTTGCTTCAAACCACAATGCTCATGGGATCGATCCTGACTCACTTAGGTATTACTTGGACAACCTAGTGCACTTGCTGGTACAGCTGTACGAAGGTGTGGGGATTCGTGCACCAGACATCAAAATATCATTAAAATCCCCAGCTACAATGCATCTTTCACCTACATGCTGGATTATAGGAAGAAGTACTTCAAACTGGCTATTGTAGATCTAATCAACACTATGAAGGTGAATCCCTAATACCTCTCAGTGGCATTGCTGGTGTTGGTCCTCCACTATGAACTAAATGTAAAAGTCCCCACTGCCTTTCACCAACAGCTTTACTTCTTCTTTCCAAGCGACCACTAAACCTCCAGCTGTTCCATTTGCATCAACACAATAGGTTTCTTTAAATCCACACGTACATAGTTGACCATTAACAAACGAGGTTTGATGTTTATTCTCGCATAAAAATATCACCTCGGGGGAATAGGATCTTACTATCCCTTTGATGTTGTAAATTGCCAGGGTTTTCCCAAGCCCGGACAATTCCACATCATCAGCTTCATTGCATTTGGGGTGCCATATTTTGGTTGCACCCTTCCCCCCTTCAACGTTCTTACCTTCCCTTGCTCTCTAATCCTCCAGATCGGCTTTCATTTTCATCACATTTGTTTTTCGTTTTTTCCCTAACACACTGATTATTGATTCTCCCAGCCCTCCTCTTCTAGCTAGATACTTGATCTTTTGTCTCTTATTACTCTTCCCATCATTCTTATGAGGTACACCAATTTGAAAGCTGTTCTGGTCAATCAAATTACTTGTACGAAACGATGGAACTGCGTTTCTTCTATTTTCTTCCGGGCCTCCTTGGCTCTTACTTTTCTGAACAGAGAGTTTAGCAAAGCTTTTTGATAAGTTAACAGGGGTAGGTTTTGCAGCTGAATTTTTTCTTGTCAGGTTAGGGCTCTGGGTTTCTTCTATCTTTCCAACTCTCCATCGTACCTGTTCAACTTTTATATCAGGCCTCCATTTCAGCTCTTTCTTTACTTCTGTTTCTGGAATTGCAAGGAGTTGATTGTAGTTTCGCATTTTATGTCCTAGAAATCCACAAAAATAGCAATAAACCCCAAGCTTTTCGTACTTCAGTTGTAGCACGCATGTCTTTTTATCTGGGCTAATTACCTTCATGTTTTGCTTGAGTGGTTGAGTCACATCCACCTCCACTCTCACTTTCAGAATTCTGTCCTCCTAGCTCTCATTACAAAGAAATCGACATCTAAGATGCTTTCAATTCTCTCCCTATCCTCCTTGCAGCCTCTTTTGTTTTACAAAATTCCGGTATATCCCACAGTTGGATCCACATTGGAATTCTCAAATAGTCCTTTTCTGTAGGCTTTAATTCTGGATTCCACCATCTTAGATGAATCACAAATTGTTTTATTAGCCACCGAGATCCCCTTTCCACCCTGATCAGATCAGTTTTGTTGGCAAAGAAAAACTGATAAATATTTTTTCCATGGCTTTTGATTCTGAATCCCTCTGGATAGTTCGAGATAGCAGTGAAAGCACCTTCGATAGTTCTCATACCAAACCCGTAATCTGCCATAATTCTCCCCACCAGACTCCTGAAACAATCCTCGATACCTGATCTCACATATTCTTCTTCCAAAATGACCACTTTCTCATCAAAATCATTAACCTGATCTAAATGTCTCTCTCCTTGCCTCGGTAATTGACATTGTAGTTTGATTACACACAATTAAATTTTCAATTGACGATATTTAAAATTATCCCTGAAATTGAATGGAGATACTCTTACACACACAATATCTCTCAAATTTTTTTTACAATAATATATTTTTTAATACAATATTATTTTTTTGTTAGTATATGGCTGTTAATTGAAATTGTTCTTTTTGTTATGACTTTTGACCAAAATTATTAGAGATGGTCATAAGTATGGCTAATTTGATTATCGCCCAATCAAAATTGACCCGATTCGACACAATTATATTGATTTTGTATTTGATGGGTGATTAGATATAATCCAGTCAGATTCGATTAAATATGACTTTAATTAATTCAGGTATTGATTTTGGAGTCGCAAACTCGAACTAATAACCTAATTATCCAATTAAATAAATTTAATTTTAGAAAATATATAACAATAGATATACAACTTTTAAGGTGTAAGTACGAAATTATGATATCTATTTAAGTATAAATTTGATAATATATTGTATTTGTTTTTTACTGTTATATAATTTACATAATTATTTCTCATTTTTTAATTTTTAAAATTTTTTTAAATATCATTTTTAATTAGATATTTAATTATTCAAATTGATTCAATTTGAGTTTAATCTGTTTAAATTGGTTGAGATGCACTCAAAAAACCCTCAAATCCGAATCAACGTGAACCAATTAAAATTTAATGATTCAAGTCTCAATTTTTTTCTAAATCCAAACAAATGGAGGCAGAACCATCGACTTTGACTTGAGGTAACATTCACATGTATGTTTGGCAGAAAAACCGTAGAACCGCAAACTATATTTTGCTAATGTTATTTATTTAAACAATTTTTCTCCTATTATATTTATGTGATAGGATCAATTATCACACACTTTCTAAGTTTTAAACTGAAATATTTATACAACATTTTTCATTGCGCTTATGCATTTTAAACTAATTAAGTAAGTAAACTACAATAATTATCAGAATTTTCATGCTAATTTCACAAATTTTATGCAAATTTAGTTATTTTATTTAATAAATTATATGTTGAGAAATACTACTGTAAATATTTATTTTGTATAGATTATATTTTTATGGTTCAAAATAGCTACACGTATGTAACAACAGTGTCACTAGTATTATTAAATAATAATTTGCATGGTTTAAAATAAATATTTGTATTTTTTGTATGAATTTATATCTTTACAGTATAATTGACTTTATATGTTTTTATAAAAAAGAATTTTATTCTAGAACTTAAATAAAATAAAACTATTTTTAGATAAAAATATTTATGTTGACATTGATTTTTAATTAAATTTAAAAATTATTATTAAATTTTTTTTTATTTGACACAAATTTGTTATATGTAAAAAAATTTATTTAATTTTATTTTTATCTCTTTCTTGGACTCAATTGGCTTCAAATTCTTTTCATCATATACCAATTTGTTAGTGTTTGTTTGGATTGGATTTTTTGAATTAAAAAAGTATCTTTTTTAAATAAAGTATTTTTATTCAATTTTAAAATTATTTGGATACATCTTTTTAAAAAAGTACTTTTATTGAAAATATAAATTATTTACTTTTTTTTAATTAATAATACTTTTCTTTAAAAAAAAAAACGTTTTTAATACTTAAAAAACTTTTTTAAAAAGTCTATCTAAATATGAAATAGTTTTTGTCTATTAAAAAAATCTTTTTAAAAACATGAAAAAGTAAATAATTTTTTTCAAAAGTCAATCCAAACTATTTTTTCTATCTTTTTATCCATTATTTAAAAGATTTTTCATTAGTGTACAAAAATTTAACTTGCAATCGGTCCGTACTTACTATAGCAAAGTTCCAATAAAATAGAGTGAAATATATGAAAACTTTTCTGTGTGTCATTCTAGTATGTCTATGTTAAAGTCACATTTTTTTAATATTTTAGTAACATTTTTTTAAGCAATATTTTTTAAAAGGTGTTATTTAACAATAAAAAAATTATTATGTTAATTTTAGTAACACTTTTTGAAAAAATATAGTCACTATAATTATTGTAACATAGTCATGTTAGAATGACCCATATATGCATGTTAGTATGTCTATGTAATAATAACTACGGTGGCTTAAAAAGTGTTGTTAAAAGTAAATTAATATTTTTTATTATTTACAATATTTTTAATTTTAAAAATAAAAGAAAAAGTGTTACCAAAATGAAAAAAAAAGACTTTAAAGTTAAAAACACTTATATTGCCACCGAAACATCTTCATAGTAGAATTTGCTATATATATGGTAGGTCTACTCTTGCTACAAATGTGGTGCCAATGTGCTTGGTTGCCATCAAAAGAATGAAACCTGGTATGGATACATTTGCAACTAATGACAGTGATTTAGAGTGTAAATCTTTATAATAGTCTCTGAGATTCACGTAATTATTCAATTTAATTCTCGACATTCCAATTTTATAATAGTGGTTCTTAGATAGAGCTCCAGACACTATGGTAGTCTCTGGAATCTTTTTGGTACTGAGTAATCTGTCAAAGTGTTGATGTGGCTATCTTTTTTTCCACTAGATTGTTCCAACGGATAGGTGACGTGGATACATTTCAATTAGACTCAATTTGGTCCCTCCCCAAACATATAACCCTAAATCAATCTCAACTATTTAGAGTGCATTCTTTTTCTTCTTCTTCATCATCATCTTCTTCTTATTGAAGCACTCAGATTATTTGTAGTAAGTTGATGTTGAAAAATCATGAAGGGAGGTGAGAGCACTGCTGCAGGTAGTTCTATCCAATCACCTTCTAATGGGTATATGACGAGGATGCAAAATCGTTGGAGGTTAGTGCAGGTGCCGGAGTGGTGTAGTTGTACCTGTCATCTGATTTTGAGGTAGTCTAGAATAGATTCGAATAAAAACAAACTCTTTTTTAGTTGTCTCAATTATAATGTGAGTGAAGAAGTTAGTTCTCTATGTTGATCTGTTAGTTTTTTTCTATTTTTTCAACATCTTGTAATTTTTGGTTGATTTCAGACAAGTGAAAAGAGGTGTGTGGATGGTTTGTGTGGGTTGATATTGGGCATGATAAAACTTGAAAATCAAAACATATTACTCTGACTAATAAATTGAAGATGAACTTTTTTTGGAGACTTGAGAAGTTAGAAAATGACGTTAGGAGAAAATTGATTATCCATTTGGTTGTTTTGGTTCTATTTGTAGTGGTAGTATTGTTTGTAGTGATGTTATGTAAAGTGTAAATGGTATTTATTATTGTTTAATCTATGTAATCAATGAACTATATAAAATATATCAATAATGTTCTTTCATGCCAACCTTTATTTTCTCCATAAGAATGTATTCTAAATATTTAAGATTGATTTAGGGTTATATATTGGGAGAGGGACTAAACTGGATTCAATAGAAATGTATCCATGTTACTTAGTCGTTGGAACAATCTAGCATGGAAAAAGATAGCCATATCAGCACTCTAATCGTTGGCTTAGTACCAAAAAGAACTCAAGGAATCACTATAATACATGAACCCCTATTTGAGAGATCACTATATTCAAATTGTAATATTAAAAATTAAATTTGATAATTTCGTGAATCTCATGAATCATTATAAAAATTTATTCATGATTTGGAAATTAAACATGGTTCATTAACAATAAAACCTTGGAATAATTTCATTAAACCCTAGCAGCCGCTCACCCCTTCCTTCTCCATCGCCGAGTTACTCCCGTCGGCCAGAGGGTGCCGTCGCTGCCGGACGAGCTTCAACTGAGCGTCCCAATTCTCAGGTCAGCGTCGTTCGCGTGCAAAAAACCCACGGGCACCTTCGTTTTCTCGCCGGAGCTCTCCGTTTCTCCATCGTCGTCATCCATTTCTCGGCGTTGTGGTAGATCGTTCTCTCCTTGGCATCTCTCCTCTTTTATCTCACTCTTTCCGCCACCGTTTCACTACTTTGAGTCATTTTTCTTGAGTTAAATGTTTTCTCATTTTGTGAATTTTGAGTTAATTTTGTTTTTGTTGATGGTTAATTTTTTGAGTTAATTGTTGATTGTTGTTTGTTTTTAATAGAGTTAATTATTGTTAATTTTCTAAGTTAGTAAAGGTCTGTTTTTGTTCCGAGTTAACGGGGATCTGTTTTTGTTATAACATTCTCTACCTCATTCAATTGCACTTCAAGCTCTTTGATTTTTCTTTGCTGATTAATTAACACTCTCTTTGCTTCAGCTATCTGTATACAAAGAAAACATTGTTTATGGTACTTTGTCTTTCTAAACCTAAAAACAAATGCAATATTTGAAAACAAATATTCAAAAATTATTCCTAAAGAACATTCACGTTTATAATCCGAATCATTTAGTAAACAATTCTTTTTTTGGAGGACTCAAGATATGGAGAGTGTGGGCCTCCAATTCCCTAATCCATTGAACTTTTAGGATTTTGGTTAGTAGGTGCAATCAGTCTGCTCAAACTTCATTATAGTTATTATCAAAATTTGTAGTATTTTTTTTGTTTTACTGTCTCAAATGTGAATTATTTCAAATTATATATTAAAATTTTAATAATTTTATTTGAGTAAATAGTCAAATTTATCTATGAAAGATCATTTATTCTCCAAATTGATTTGTGAAATTTTTTTAATTAAATTCGTTCTTTAAAAATTTTAAATTAATCGCATTGGTCCTTCTGTCACTTCTTTTGACAGCGTCAAAATTTGCTGGTATTACACGTTAGGTAATACTACAACATACATCTAGAAGTCTTAATTGGTTGCTAACATGATAAGTTTATGAAATTAGATTAAATTAAAACCTAATTACAGGGACCTTGAGGCATTAGAATCCCTCAATTTGGGGTTTATTTGATCTAATTTCATAAATTTATCATATTAGTCGTCAATTAGTACTACTAGGTGTGTTGTGGTGTTACTTAATGTGCCACATCAACAAACTCTAATGTCGTTAGTAACGGAGGTGACTGAAGGACTAACATGAACGAGTAATCTTTTAAGGACTAATTTGATATTTTGACCATTTACTCACTTTTATTTTATATTTAAATCGGTTCAACCACAGTTTGATCTCAATCAGACAATTGGACCATTGAACCAATCACTTGACCGGTTCGATTTTTGCAGCCTTGGTTAGCAATTAAAAATTATTTAGACAAGTTTGACTAAATTGTCATCTAATAATGTTCAACTATTAACTTTACGTGAAGACAACTGAATGTGAGTTTTCATCACGCGTGAATCTATTCCAATAAAATCCAAGGTTCTGAAAACTGGTTCGAATTGGTAGGTCGAACTGGTCAAATAGTGAACTGGTATAAAAAACGAATCGGTCATATACCAAATCCAAAAGATTCAGAAATCGCCATTAGACCGTCAAACCGGTCGGTCGAATCTAACCGGAACCCGACTGGATTTCTGAAATTTGCTCAAAACGGCGCCGTTGGTTAGAGGAATCCTAACCATTAACCAAGACGCGCAGCACCCTCTTGGACTCTAGGGCTGCACATGGATCGGATAATGTCCGCATATCTGCGGTAATTATCCGCATCCGATCCGAATTTTGCGGATATTATCCGATCACACTATGGTAGGATCGGATTGCAGATTTGACAGTGATATTTGCAGATCCGATCCTTAGATCCATATATCCGCACGTCTCATATAAATAGCATAGTTTAAGAAAGTAAACATTAATGTGATATGAATTTTAGTGTGTTGTTTTATGAATTTTATGATATCTTGTTTTTAATTTTTTATGTTGTACTTTAATTTAGAATAATTAAACTTAGATCTTGTGTTATTATTTTTCTATTCAAGATAACTTTTATTGATAATATTTTAAGAGTAGATATGCTTAAACATGTGAAAAAATAGATTTTCTAGAGCCAAAAAGGACCTTAAAACAATTTTTTTAATTATGCGGATATACTCGATATCCGATCCGATCCAATCTGAAAGTATACGGATCGGATCTAACTTGAAAAAATGCGGATATCGTATCCGATTCGATCCGATCCGATCCGTGTGCAGTACTATTGGCCTCTCCTCTCTCTCAGTCTCACTCAGCCACTCTCCTCCTTCCTCTCATCGAGCTCCTCCCTCACTCCCTCACTTCACTCTCTGTGTCCTCTGAATAAACATGCTGAAGAACGCAGAGAAGAGAACTCGAACGCAGCTTGGAGGAAGCACCGAAGCAGTCTTCTCTCGTCGTCGTTCTTCAACGTCTAGCCACCGCCGTTGTCTGCATTGCTACAGCTTTGGTGCAACGTCGCCCTTGTTCGCCGCACGTCCGCTTCCTTTTTGGCCAAGCTTCTGCCTCTGTTTTTTGGCCAACCCTTGTTCTACCCTTGTTCGAGCAGCTTAGCCCTCTGTTCAACCCTCTATGCCGCGTGTTTGAGCCTCTATTCCGCCACCTTTCAGCCACCATTCCGCCACCTTTCAGCCACCGTTCCGCCATTGTTCAGCCTCCATTTAGCCATCTTCGTCGCGTTTTAAAGCTCCTCCCTCTCCCTATACTATTTGAATTTTGGTACTGCTCCATCCTAGGGTGATTTTTTCCTTCTTCTTGTTCTTTCTTGTATTAATTATTCAGTTATTGTTTTATTTGATTGTTGTTTTCATGATTAGTATGTTTTCTAGTTCTTATTTTGATGTTTGTTTACCGTAGCTTAAAATTTTAATTGTTCTTGTTATTTTGATTTTCAGTTTTAATTGATCTTATTAACTTGTTAATTTGATAAATTATTATTTTGGTGTTGTTCTTGACCTTTTGATTGTTATATTGTGTTTTGCTATTGTTGATTTAATAAATTATTCACTGAGTGGAAGATGAAAACCTACCATGTTAAAACTGCTCCTGCCATGTTAAACCTGTCATGTTAAAACTACTCCTATTGGTTTTGTATGGCTCAATCCCTTTTCCAAAGAGATTCTACCACCATGCTTGGACCTTCTCTCTGAGGTTGGCCCTGTGATGATTAAGGACGTAAATCTTGTGACCCACTTTAGCAATTAACTTTTTAGTTTCTTTTTTAAATCGAATATCGAAATTTTGTTTGTTGATACTAGTAATTTTGCTTGTTGATGTGTAAATATATTCTTTCATATTCCTCACTAAATTGTAGTGATCTGTATTCTTTTGATCCCAAAGCCTTTATTAGTTATTGTTGCATATTGGTAGATAGAAGGTATCAAATTTTGTGACATATGGTAGTAACTAGTAAGCAGAGTAGTTTATTCTTTTATTTTCTTTTCTTTTCGAGATATGTCAGATAGAACAATGTATATACTTTTGAAAACGAAATTGTTTCTTTTGAACCGAAATTTGGGTGATTACTCTTTTCTAAATATGTCAGATAGAACATATTAGGTATTTTCTTTAATTGGAATGTAGAAGATAGTACATCTTTTTATGGTTTTATTCTTTAATGTAACAACTTTTGAATAATTATTGTTAGTTAATTTGGAACCTTGCTGTTAGTTATTTTATTTATTATATTATAAAACGGCAATGTTCTAAAAACTGGACCGGACTGCCTAGTCCGACCGGTTCAATCGTGAACTGCCAGCTAAAACAATTTGGTTTGCCATGCAAAACCATTATTTTAAAAACCGGCTGTAAACCGCTAAACCAGCCAAAAACCGATCGGTCGGACCGGATTGGGACCTGGCCAGTTCTCATCAAACAGTGCCGTTTTGCGTAAACAAAACCAAAAAAAGCACGCGTAAAGCTAGTCCAGCCACAACCAACCCTTTCTCCAATTCTTCCATCTCCTTCCTCCTCTCCAAAGAAACAGGAAACCCTAGCTTCACCGCCGCAAGCTACAAGAAGTGAGCCATTGCTACTGTCCGTTGCAGTCAGGGGCACCTGTGAAGCACAGAAGCCTCTCCTCCCAACCCTAAAGCCCCTTCTCCAGTTTCTTTTATCTCATTACCCTAGCCTCACCGCCGTCTGTCGCAGTCAGGGGATCCTCTCTTCATTTCGTCGGCGTCCTCCAAAGAAGAACCCCTGTTGGCTCTCAGTATTCGTTCTCTACCATCGTCTGCTCGCAGTTGTCCTTCGAAGGTCAGGCTCATTGCTCGTAGTCTTCGTTCTATTCTTCACAGTCCGTCATCTTGCTCGTTGCCTGGTCTCCGTCTCTGTTGCGCTTCTGCCCGTCGGCTTTGACCGCTCAGAACGAAGGCAAATGCTTCATTTTTTTTTTAATTTTCGTTCTCTATTCTTCCTTCTTTACTCAATACATTGTTTATTTTTGGATTTTGCTAATGCTAATCAGATTGAAATTTGAATCTAGCTGTATTATACTTTATTTTCTTGTTTTGGATTGAATGATTAAATGATTAGTTGATTTATTTTGCTGGTTAATTTTTGTTAAAATTGTGCTGATTCAATTGATTTAGGTCAATGGTTAATCTTGTTAATCTTCATTAAAATTGTGTGCTATCTTTTGTTTTGTGTTGTGACTCGATTGTGCTTAGATTGTGACTGTCTTAATGACTTAAAATTGTGCTTAGATTGAATGATTAATTGATTATTTGATTAGCTATGGCTGTTTTGATGTGTTGCTGTTTTGTGTTTTGTGATTTTTATATATAGTGATGTGCTGTTGTTTTGTGTTTTGTGACTTAATTGTGCTTAAATTGAATGATTAATTGATTATTGATTAGGATGATTGTTCTGCTGAATTAATTGATTATTGATTAGGATGATTATTAATTGATTATTACAATACCAAAAGAGAAATTGTTCTTACCACCGTGTGGTCAGTATCATTTTATTTTGGAGATATTGCAGCTATGTTGGTTTACTCTCCTTCAGTATATATGTTCAGCTGAAAAGTTCAGAATAGTTGCAGAGCTTGAGATCTTTGAATCTGCTGCAAGTGTGCTGGAATTATTGTGATTTTTATATAGGATGGTTGTTCTGCCATGCTGCTATATTTTAGGATGTTTATACTAGTGCTAGAAAATATAAATTATGTTTTATAAGCACCCTTTTATTTGGGTCTTAAGAGTGTGTAGCTTCACAAATTATTTTGAGTCTTAAGAGTATGTAACTTCATAAATTATGTTGCATTATGACTGTCTTAGCTTCACAAATTATTTTTTCAGATTAATTTATTTATAATTTTAAAATTATTTTATTATAAAACGGTTTTTTCGGTTAAATTACGGTGGACCGATTAGACCAGTAAACCAGTAACTAGAATGGTTAATAATCGATTCAATTTTCAAAACTTTATAAAACAATTATTCTAATTGAACTACAATTAAACTGATTGGACTAATAAACCAGCAAATCAATAACTAAAACGGTTCACTGACCGGTTTGATTTCAGAACGTTGATAAAACCCATAACCCATATCGAATCAGTTCTCAAACAAGTGTTATCGAAAAGTGTGCCTGCCCTATCTTAACATGGTGTCCACTCGCTGACATCAGTAGATTCCAATTTCACACTTTTCTTCTGCCATTCACCGTCATGCATTTTGGTAGCCATGTATCTCTTGCTTTTTTACATTTTTATCTCGATTGTTGGAGCAAAGAAAATTAAATTAGTCATCTAACCAGTATTTTCTGCCCACATATTATCAAAATGAATTGCTAATTTGTAATTTCATATTGAAATTGTAAATCTTATAGTATAGTAAAATCATGTGTAAGAGAAAATTAAATTCTGTGTTGTGGCTGGGTTATATTTGAAGATTAGTGTTCTTATCGTTGGAGGTTTATACTAGGGACCATTACTTTTGCAAAGGTCATGCATGCAGTTTTAGGGTAGATCTACTCACTTTTTTTAATAAGATTTTTTTTACTCATATAATTTAAAGTCATGTAAAATATAGGTGCAGAACTGAAGATTCTCATTGTTGCATATAATTGAATGGTGTAAAGTAAGATATTTCCTTCATTATTTCGGTTCTCAGTCTTTGACACAAAAAAATCACAAGAGGATAGTGTGAAGGCAGATTGTTGTGATGGATCTACAAGGCTTGCCTGCGAGTCATGGATTCCACATGCCTGCGGAGTGGGAACCTCACACTCAATGTTGGATGGGTTGGCCTGTGAGTTGCATAATTCACACTCTTTTATTCTTATTTTTCTTAAAGCAAATAGACACTTCACAGCACCAAAAGTAATCACAAGGTTCAATTCATGGTCATAGCTTTGAACATGGTTTCACACATCTCTCATCACAGATGGTTGTTATTGAGACGTGACACAAATATAGGAACATAGAGATTGTAAATTTGTGTCCACTATAGAAAATATATGAAACTAGTGTCTTGAGACTCTCAATTTTGTGTACCTGTCTCTTTGATATTTGTGTCGTGTTTTAGCCGCCCAAGGCAGCCTTGAAAAACTAGTGAAACAGTGTTTGGTGGTGGACTTTTGGGGTCTTTTGGTGATTGTTATGAGTACTAGGTTGGTGTTATTTGACAGGAACGCCCAGATAACTGGAGAGAGAATGCTGTTCCTGCTCAAGATGTGTTTGCCAAGGTAGCATCTGCAATCTCAAGATTTGAGGATGTAACTGTTTGTGCTAGTTCTGGCCAGGTTGGTTGAAGTTTGACATTTTCATTATTTGGCTAGTATCTTGAGGAGTGGACTCAGTTGTTTCTGATGATATGTGGCTTTTGATGCTTGAAATTTCTTTGCCATTTTAGTGGGGGAATGCCAGGAGAATGCTACCTGAACATATCAGGGTCCTTGAGATCAGCATGAATGATTCTTGGTTTCGTGACACCGGACCAACTGTGAGTTTTTCTCCTTATACATGGATGAGCTTTCTGATCAAGTCAGATACTAGATGTTTGGATTTCTACACATGCAGAATTTCATTGTTGACAAAAATTTTCTCTGTTTTGTTCAATAGTTTGTTGTGAAAAGATCAGAGTCTGGTAAGCAAACTATTGCAGGAATTGACTGGAATTTTAATAGCTGGGGAGGTAAGCACTTAAGACCTTTGATATTGGACGTTCTATTTCCAAACAAGGACTGTTTCTTTTGTGGAATGAATGAAGTACATATGATTAGTTGATGTTATGTCTTCATTATTGTTAGTTCAGCTAATGGAGTTTATAAATCTTTTCCAGGGTTAGAAGATGGATGTTATACTGATTGGAGTTTGGACATCCTTGTTGCTAGGAAGGTGTGTGTAGTTAAATATTTAACATTTTTATTTTTGTCATCTTTTACTCTATTGCAAAATGCCTACATGACTTCGCTATCATCATATGTTTGCTAGATTTTGGCAATTGAGAGGGTTCATAGATTTTCACATTCAATGATACTTGAAGGTGGAAGCATACATGTTGATGGAGAAGGTAAGAGTTGTTGGCTTGCTGAATTTTTTAAAAAAATATATATATATAAATTCCTGGTTTTCTTGTTGTTTAATATAAATTCCCCCATATTATGAAGAAATATACACTTTTGATAATTGATATAAAGTAGACAATGAGTCTGCTTATTAAATGCTATTAGGTTGCTCTTAAACTTCTCTAAGATGTAGTTTTATAGTGCTAATCCTTTCGTAAATTAAGTGCTAACTAGGCTGGATGATTGTTTATATGTAATTATGTTCATGAACTTGTGGTCTAAGTTTATTCTTTCATTTCTATATGTTCTGAGATCAAATGAACTGTGCTTGAATATAATGCTCTGTGGCTATATAGCTTACAAAATTTATAAGTTCTTCTTTTAACTTCAGCAACCTTTTCTTGCTTCAGGTACTTGCCTTACCACTGAAGAATGTCTCTTGAACAAGAACAGAAATCCTCATATGAGTAAGAACCAAATAGAGGATCAACTTAAGACATATCTTGGAGTCAGCAAGATTATATGGTTGCCCCGTGGATTGTATGGTATATAAACTTGATGCTGATCTTTTAGACTAAGAATCTTCCTATGAATTGATATTATAATGATCACAATTTTGAATTTGGTGTAGTCAAAGATTTTTGTAAAGACCATTTATCATGAGGTGCAGTATATGTTCTGATATAGATTGGTGTTTGGATAAGAATAACTCCATTTATGAATAAAAGCCTAGTTTCATTTGTCATAAAAATTGGGCCAATTGCAGCTTAGTATGCAATATAGCTTAAAGTTGTACACCCATTTAATGATACCACTCTGGTTCAATAAGTTCAAATCTGAATGTGTGTTTTTTAATGCACATTCTGTCTGGAAATTAGCATCTTGTTATTTTGAATATGCTTTTGCCGGTAAATTAAAGACTCCAGAGCTTCACTATTATCGTCTACACATTAGTACATTTTTTTTCTGCAATGTAATGTTATTATTACATTTATACTGATTAAAGCAATTTCTGCGCTAGGAATCTTATGCTCTTATGTAGAGATGATGTGAAAAATATTGTGATACAAGTTTTAGGTTCAAAGTGATACTTAAATGTTATTCACTCCCTAAGATCTGATTGAGAAGTATGCTGCTTTTGTACAGGAGATGATGATACTAATGGCCATATTGATAACATGTGCTGTTTCACTAGGCCTGGTGTGGTTTTGCTGTCTTGGACTGATGATGAAAGTGATCCTCAATATGAAAGATCTATGGAAGCATATTCTCTGCTTTCTAATGAAACTGATGCCAATGGTAGAAAATTTGAAATCATTAAACTCCATGTTCCTGGACCACTATATATGACAGAGAAAGAGGCAGCTGGAGTAGTTCAAGTAAGCGTCCAAGTTCATATTTCTTGTCTTGTCAATAAAAAATATAATTTCTTCAAAGTTGGATGTTATAAAAGAAAGGTATCATCTTATTATTTCATTTCATTTGAAGACCTATGCTAATATTTTGCAAGATTTAATACAAAGTTTGTCACCACCTATATCAATTCTTGATGTAATATTTGAGGCCATTCTGTTTCTTAATGGGAAATTGATTGGGCATATATCAAGTCATACCCCTCTATTTTGGTTAATACTAAGTTCTAATGTTGGATAGTATCTACCAAGTATTGTGTGTGATTTCTTTGATGGAATTTCTCTCTGTTTATATGGAAAATTCAGAGATATGAACCAGTTCTGTTTTGTTAGAATGTGGTGGTTTATGATCAGGTGTACAGTTTAAATTGAGATATCCTGTTTCTTTTGATGACTTTGCTAACTGGTTATACCAAAAAACTTGTCTACCAAGCTTAGAGAAATGTTGATGACTGAAGTGATGAATTTAATTTACACACTTCTGACTGAAATGATTCAATATTCATGCAACTGCTGTTGAATCAGTTCACTCAATGCCTTTTCTGAACTTCTAATATAACTATATTTTTCAGGGTGATGATGGTAAGGCAAGACTTCCAGGTACTAGGCTTGCTGCTTCCTATGTGAACTTTTACATTGCAAATGGAGGTATCATTGTACCACAATTCGGAGATAAGAAGTGGGACGATGAAGCTGTTCGAGTCCTATCAAAGGCCTTCCCAGATCACAAAGTAAGTAAAACTGCTTGTTAAAATGCTATTTTTGTTGAAGAATGTTTCACCAAATGGTAACCTTTCAGAGTGAAGTATTATTTGCAATAATTACTTCAGCTTTCGCGAATCAAGGCATTATCCTAAACATCTGGAAGAATACCAAATTTGAATACCTAAGAGTCTATTTGGTTTATGTATTTATTTTCAATGTTTTTGGTTTTCAAAATTATTTTGGAATAAAAAATGAATACAGTACAAGAAAGAACAAAATTTGTGTTTTGTTCTCTCTCTCTCTCTCTCTCTCTCTCTCTCTCTCTCTTTGGGGTTCTTGATGTATTTTTTTGGTTACTGACATTCTTAATTGTGGCTAATATCTAGGTTGTTGGAATCGAAGGTTCAAGGGAGATTGTTTTAGCTGGTGGAAATATACACTGCATTACTCAGCAACAACCAGCCTTTTGAGCAAAGTACTGTCAACATTTGTTCACATGAGTGTTGTATTTGCATTGAAATTTGTAGTCTCTGGATCATTGATTATACTGCTTGGTTCATTCCATTAATCTTCAAATGATTGATCCACATAGAGGCACAAAAGTGTGTTTAAGTGCATTGAAACAAAATGTAAACTGGCATTTTTCAAGTTGGAAAATCTAAATGAATGAATAAATTAAGAGATTTCTTGTTTTTACTTTGTAAAGGTACTTGAATGCTTCCAACTATGATCTACCATGTATCTATGAAATTTTTCTTCATTTTTCAAGTCAAGTCTTCCCTCACGTGTTGTTATAATTGAATTTCATGTAAGTTTGGTATGTTTTGTTAAAGCAAAATCTTTAAAGGATTATACAATATGATCCTTAAAGTAGAATCAAATTTCTTCTTAAATCTCTTAATCTTTAATGTAGTTTAGGGTAGTTCTATTTAGGCACAGAGGCATCTTAGCTAAATTACCTGATAAGTTTACTAACTATGAATGAAGTCTTACGTTTACAATAGATATAGAAGAAAAATTGCTATATGGGTTTGGATTGATTATCACGTATAATAGAAATAGAATTGTGTTCTAATTTCTAACCGTCTATTGCATTATGTTAGTTTAACTCCTAAAATACAAAATGGAATTACTAATTGGAGAAATCAATTTTCTTTTCATAAAGTACTTTATTCATACAATGATATTTATTTTTTTTGGGTCAACTATTCATAGTATATAAAAAGTAAGATAATTAATTCTTTTTAAAACTTTGGCTTGGTCTGGCTAAGTTTCAAACTTTTGGTAAGGTTTCAATTAAAGAAAAATATAGGTAGACAATGAGAATACTAAACAATGTGAACAATGAATATGTCGGATGTTCAATTCAATAGGTATGCAGATGATTATATTTATTATTTTTAATTGGATGGTTATTTCTTTTGATTCGATTAACTCTTGCACAGTTAACAGCTACAGCAGCAGTCAACACTCGTTTCTCTTTGATTTTCTGAGTTGAAAAATGTAATTTTCTGTGAAAAATTGCGTAAAAATGCATACCGGTAAATTAGCCGGCAGTACCGATTTAAATCTATCCGGTACTGCGTGAGAACAGTAAAAACTGTAGAAAAACTTAGGCAAATAATTAAAGTTAAAAACCGGGAGTTAATTATAAAGGTTCAGCCCAAAATTAGACCAAACGAACCAAAAATGTTAATGAGTTGGACCGGGCCAAGTTGGGCCCAAGCTCAACATATATAAGTTCATTAATGAACCCTTTCAACCACAAACACACCCGCATAAGGGTTAGAGTGGCTGAGGTGAGTTGAGAGAAGAAAGGGAAAGTTACTATTCACAACCACGTTCAATTGATCATAACTCAAGTTACGGTGCTCCAATTCGCGTGCCATTTGTGGCCACACGAAGTTCTTGTCGAGTCCGTTAGTTCTATCTAACTTTTGTTATTAAGATTTAGAAACTCCTTCCCCATTCTACAGCTCTATGAATTCCAAAATTTTGGGTTTTGGTTTGAGTGAATTTTTGTGATTTTGGGTGTTTAGGTATACTCTAGCACTTGGTTTCTATTGGATTTTTGTCCTAATCAACTGTGGGTATGGTAAGCTTGTTCTTATCCCTTGTGAAATTGTGTATTTAGGAATCCTAGGTATTGATTTTTATGAATTGATTGCGTATAGCTTGATAATTATGATATTGGGAGCAAGTCGAGTTGAGTTGGTGGATTGTTGATGACTTGAGGCTTGTTTGAGATCAAATTTTGGTAATTTTGCACATATTGAGAATCGACCAAGGTATGGTTTTGATTTTCTCTATGTAATATGTAATGTTTCGTGAACCTTAGGCTTGTGGACCATAGGTTAGGTTTGGATTGTTGATAATGTATAATGATTATTGGTGATTGTAATGAAATTGATGAATTATGATGTTGAGTGTTATTGCTTGATGATGGATATTGATGATAATATTGAGTTTTGAATATTGTGGTTGGTGTTGATATTGAATGGTGGTGAATAATATATATGAAGAGTTAAATTGTGTGAAAATTGCTAATGTTGGAATCCTGATGTAGAGAGTTGTGAATTTTGTTGAACTTGTGGTGAAAAGAGGTGAAAAAGAATGAGTGGAATAGGGAAAATGGATCCTCTCCAGTTTTTTCAATACTTGACGAAATGCAGTGTGATCTCTCACCATTAACTTTATAAGTGGGGCCAAAATTAAATATGAGCGAGAGAGCAATGAAGAATGAGAGATCACAATTGTCACCATCCAATTTTTTCTTCACTGGAGAGGATCCACTCCCGTGGAATAGGTGTTGAATTGATGAAAATGCTATGAAATGGTAAATTGTTGTATGTAGTAGTGTTTTTTGATGTTTAAGTATGTTTGGAGTTATTTTGGTTTTGGAAAAACGAGAGAATTGTCATTTTTGGTGAACTTTGGCAGATCATAAATTGAGCCTTAATGAAATTGATTTAAATCTGTTTTATATTAAAGATGATTTAAAGAGTTTTAAAATGACATAAAGTTTGAGGAAATGGAGTTTTGTTGAGGAAGTTATGAACGTTTAAAGTTTGGTGTTTAAAACTGAAATTCTGCAGCTTTAAATTTTTCCAAGTCTGGTACAACATGCGTACGCCACACAGTGCACGCGGCGCGGGTATTCTCCACTACCTGGACATCTCGCATACGCGGGCACTGAATGCGTACGCAGACGTGCAAATTTTTACCCTTGCGTATGTTAAACTGTAACACGTGACGCGAGCATTCCATTTGGGTTTGGATACTTGCGTACGCAAGCAGAGTGCCGCGTACGCGGATACCCAAATTTCAACCCATGTGTATGCGGATAGAGGGCTTGCATACGCGAGACCCTTGTTTTGCTGAAAAATAGTTTTCTTCACTTTTCATGGGTTGTCTAGCTTTCCAAACATTCTTTATGTATCGTTTAAGAATACTATCTAGTAATTAGGTCCTAATATTACTAAAGATGAGTTAGTGACTTAATTTAGAGACTTTCTGTATGAAATTAGAAGACAGAGACATAGGCTTCTGGGGTACTGAGGATGGATTATTTGAGTGAGATGGCGGAGCACTGTAATGATGATTAATGTGATGAGTTGTGGAATTACAGAATGATGATGTTTGAGATGAGTTTAAGCTCGGAGTGGAATGTTGGCAAGGACGGTGGTTAATCCCGCTTGTCGAGGTCGCAGCGGCGGCGTAAGGATGGTGGTTAATCCCGCTTACGTTGAGATTTGAAGTCTGTGGCAGAGTATCCCGCTCGCATCCTTTCGAATCACAAGAGTATTCCCGACACTATATCCGTGGGTGGTTTCCATTTTTATATTCATGACCGAAAGGCGATATTCCCATAGGAATGTGTCAGACTGGCAGTTGAACAGACAATATGATATCACAGCCCGTAGGACAGGCATTCATTATGTGCATATTTGATGAACGGATTTTTGACAGTTTTGAATTCACAAATAAATTCTCATTACAAGTATAGCTTCTAAACCAACTAAATTCTTTCATACAAAAAATTGGTTGTCACAAGTAACAAATTCTATAAAAATAATAACCGAAGTATTTCAGAAATATTCATATGTAACTCGTGAATAAGATAAATGGAAATTAAAAGAATAGGGAAATAGGAAACAAACTATAATGATAAAGACTTTAGCGGAGGAAGTAACTCTGTCAATATCTAACTCAAAAGCATAAAACTAGGAATCCTAAAACCTAGAGCGAGGAGAGAGCCTCTCTCTAGAAACTACATCTAAAAACCTAAATTGTGAATAATGGGAAGTATCTCCTTGATTCCTCCACTCTACAGCCTTTAATCTGTGTTTTTTGGGTTTGAAACTGGGCCAAAAAACAGTCCAGAAATCGCCCCCAGCGATTCTGATACGTCTAGCACGTGGTTCATGCACACGTACGCATCCCCTATCAGCAAGGCAACTATGGCGAATTATATATCTTTGCGAAGCCCCAGATGTTAGCTCTCCAACGCAACTGAAACCGCCTCATTTGTATCTCTGTAGCTCAAGTTATGATTGATTGAGTGCGAAGAGGTCAGGCTGACAACTTTGCAGTTCTTTCAACTTCTTGTATTCCTTCCACTTTTACATGCTTCCTTTCCTTCCTCTAAGTCATTCCTACCCTATAAAACCTGAAAACACTTAACACACATATCACGGCATCGAATGGTAATAAGAAAGGATTAAAAATAGTGAATTAAAGGGCCAAAGAAGTATATTTTCAATCATAGCACAAAATCAGGAAGGAAAGTGTAAAACATGCGGATTCTGTGAATAAATGTGAGAATAGTGGATAAAATCCACTCAATTAAGCACAAAATATACCACGAAATAGTGGTGCATCAAATCTCCCCACACTTAAATATTAGCATGTCCTCATGCTAAGCTCAAGAGAAGCTATAACAGTGAAGATGAATGGTAGAATTTATGAAATGCAAACTACCTATTTGAATACAACTAAATGCAAAATGCTTTTACCCACTTGGTTAAAGGTAAATAAATCTTTTAAGAACAAATATGAGCTGGATTTCACTAATTCAAATCATAAAAATGAAGTACAAATAGACTTGCAAGAAGAAGATAGCTCATGAAAGCCGGGAACAAAGAATCGAGCATCGAACCCTCACCGAAAGTGTATACACTCTAATCGCTCAGGTGTTTAAGGTTCGATTCTCTCAATTCTCTACTAAGCTTACTTTCTAAGACTTGCTCTTCATCTAACAATCAACAGAAATTTAATGCATCAATACACATATCAATAGGTCTTTTAAGGGTTGTAATGGGGTTAGGGTCAAGGTAGGATTGTATTTGGTCAAGTGGACTAAAATCTGAATCCTTAATTAACCTAAACTTTCCACCTAACTTAGGACAATCCATGTAATTGAATTGCAAAATCTAACTACCCATTAACTATGTTTTCCACATATTCATGCATCCGAAATTTTGAGTACAACACATATGCATTACTATCACCATTTACCTAGGGGTATTTTGTCCCCTTTTTATTATTTGCTCTTTTTCTTTTCTTTTTCTCTCTCTTTTTTTTTCTATTATTTTTTTTTATTTTTTCTTTTCTTTTCTTTTGTTTTTCTCAATGCATATAATTAAAGTATTGAATGCATAAACATGTCCTCAACATTCTTTTTCACATTTTCTCAAGAATATACAACACCCAATTCTCAAACCAAATGTTTTCAAACCCAACTTTCCCACACTTAATCATGAGCATTTTCACTAGTCTAAACTAACCAAGGATTCAAATTAAGGATATTATTATTTTCTGCTTAGAGTTAGTGATGAGCTAAAGTAAATAACAAAGGGGTAAAATAGGCTCAAAATTGGTTTGCAAAGGATAATGAAAGGGTTAAGGCCATATGGGTATGTAAGCTAAGTGAAACAAAGGCCTCAATTATATAAGTGCATGCATACATCAAATAATGGAAATATAGAATCAAGCAAGACAAAGATCACAATTATAGAGAGAACAATACACACCAAAACAAAATATTGGTTGATAAAATGCAACCAATCAAATAGGCTCAAAATCTCACTGGTTTTGTGTGTTCGAGTTCTAAAACCATGTTCCAAAATAAATTTCTTCAAACAAGTTCAATAAAAATTTTAATTCAAATTAGTGAAATACTCTAAAAAATTTCTTGAAAAAGAAGATATCACTTCAACCAAGTGGTACATAAATGCAAGCAACTAACAAACTATGCAATCTATTATGCAATGCAACAACTCAGTAACAAAAAAAAACCTAAACATTCGTGTTGAAAAGAGAGTAACTAACCCACAGAAGTCGGTATCGACCTCCCCACACTTAAAGATTACACCATCCTCAGTACATGCTAAGATGTACAAATGGAAGGGTTTCTCCAACTGATGCTTTTCACCAAAGGTTGTGCAGATGGACTTGTCGGTTGCCCCATTGAGAAGCTTTCCCTTTTCTTTCTCGGTGGCCATCCTGAAAGAAGAGAAAAAGTAAGAAAAGTAACCCACAAACAAAGATAAGGAAACAAATAGAATATGGGTGGGTGGATACCAAAGAATGAGGATCTCAACTATATGGTAGCTACAACATACAAGTGAGAAAACAGTAGAAGCAGATGGCATATGAATAGTGCAAAAATTGCAATAATGGGGGAGATAATGTGGGTAATGAAAGACAATATAAGTGCATATCAATGCAAATGGAATACAAATATCATAAAAATTAGCATTGACTTATAATTAATAACATCTAACAGTTTAAAATAAGTCACGAAGTACCAAAATAATTTAAGAAAAGATGCAATAGTTGAATACGAACATGTAACACCAGTGATAAAATAGGGAATTAGAAAAGAAGATAGAAATGTGAATAAAATCAAAATGCAATGAAGGAAGGTATGCAAATGTAGTATGGAAAAGAGAATGAAAGAGAATAAGGATGAGAAGAAAGTGAGAAAAGAAGTAGGATTGAGAGAGAATTAGGATTTGGGAGGTAGGAAAGAATGAAAACTGGCGGCGCTGGGAGAGAATTAGAAGGTATGCAACCGACGCGCATGCGTACTGCGTGCGTCCGCGTGGGTTGCGCGAAAGGAGAAGGATGCAGAGGAGTCCAATATGCGTACGCGTGATCGAGGTGGTGCCTCTAGCATGAATCCAACGCGAGGCCAGCACAACTTTCGGCCAAAACACTCAACTACATACGCTGATTTCCAGGGGCACGCGTGTGCGCCATGCATGCTTCCGCGTGGGTCGTCAAAACTGCGAGGGACGCGTATGTGTCTGGTACGCATACGCATGGGTGAGCTTGTGCGTTGGGCAGGCTTCTTGCACAGCTTTCACAGAACCCTCTGTAACTTGAGCAAAATTCGATTCCCCCAAGGACACGTGCGCGTCATAGACGCATAAGCGTCGAAGGCTCTCTCTCTTTTTTTTATGCAGAATGCAAGTGATGATGCAGAATGTAAGCATGACACTGAAAAAAATAAAATAAAATAAAACTAAGAAAGAGAAGGAACGATCATACCATGGTGGGTTGTCTCCCACCTAGCACTTTTAGTTATTGTCCTCAAGTTGGACATTTGGTGAGCTCCTTGTCATGGTGGCTTGTGCTTGAACTCATCTAGGAATCTCCATCAATGTTTGTAATTCCAATCCCAAACTAGGCGCAAAGAGCCTTCAAGCAAGTTGAAGCAAGTGACAAGGCCCCAAGAGTGTTGATTGTTAGACTGAATTCCGGAGTCCCAAACCTTGCTTTTACACCCATCTTTGTGTTGATCATCATTGTCCCAACCGGGTTGTAAGCAAATTGAATTCTCACTGAAGCATCCAAACAACTTTCTAGACCCAGTCAATTGAGCTTGACACCAATCCTTGCACTTCAATTTGGAGCATGCAACTATGTTGAACCTTGCTTGACAACTCCTACCGCTGACCATCTCCCTCTTACTCTTAATGCCACAAAGAGCTCTAAGTTGACCATCCGTCTCCAGTAGCCCATATTCAAGTTGGAAAGTAAAGGTTAAGGACAAGAATTTTACCCACTTGAATGTTGTATTGGATGGTAATGGCTTTGGGAAAGGTCTTTCCAATGATTGTGCAAGCTACACTCCCTTGTGCTCTTCTTTGAATTCTTCCACCTCCTTGCAAGCCTCTTCAACTTCAACCGCTTCCTCTTGGTAGCTTTCTTCCAATTCAATCCCTTCTTTGTTGCCTACCAAGGGCATGGGGGGCTGTGCTTCTTCTTCTTTAATATCCATCTCTTGATCAATCTCTGCAAAGTCTTCAACCATGATATGTCTTGGAAGTTTCGCATCTCCCAAGTCTTCAACTACTTCCTCTTCTATGATAATTTTGGCTTTCTCCACTTGCTCTAATACAAAATCAAACTCCTCCTTGATGTCTTCCTTCACTAATTCTTCAACCACTCCTTCGCCTTCAAGGGTCTCTACTACCTCCACCCTTTGGGCCTCCTCTTGCTTTTCTTGAAGTATGTGTGCATATAACCGATCCATTACGTCCCTAAGACGATCTCTTCGCTCTTGTTTCGAGTCAGTAACATCATTGGGATCATGTTGCTCTTGGATTGATGGATATGGGTATTCTTGTACGGAGGGTGGTGGTGCACTAAAGCTTGAGGGTTGAATATTGGAGGTAGAGGGTTGGTCCCTGCGGGATATAAGATATTGGAGTTTAAAGGTGAGACCAATGATAGTAGAGATAAGTGTGGTTTAAAACTCTCCTTGCCCCTGGTGAATAACACTAAGAGTGTTGTTATTCAATGGAGGTTGGGGTGGATAGGAGGGTTCATGTGTTGGGAGAAAGGGCTCATAATACGGAGGTAGTTCTTCTTGATAAAGATATAGAGATGGTGTATGTTGAGGTGGTGGTTCTAAGTATGGCTCATAAGGCTCTTGGTATGGCGGGTAAGGATTAGGGTCATATGGCGGTGTTTGGTGGTACGGTTCTTGTGAGTATGGTGGTTCAAAATTATGTTGAGGAGGGGGTTCATAGGCGTATGGTGGTGGTTGTTAATAATCAAAAGAGTGCTCACCATAGCCGTTATCTTGGTATGCTTCTTGGATTGGCTCTTGATAATAGTATGTTGGTGGAGGTTGTTGCCAAGAGGGTTGATCAAATCCTTGTGGCTCCTCCCATCTTTGATTCTCCCATCCTTGATGCATATTCTCATTGTAATCTCCTCTTCCTGCAACATAATTGTAACCAAACTCATAGCCAAATGGGTGAGAGTTCATAGTAGCTAAAGAAAATAAAACAAAAACTAGCAAAAATAAGCAACTAATTCATAAACGAACAAAAACTAGCAAACAAGCAAAAAAGCAAATATTTACAATAACCAATAATAAGGCACACGCTTTCAATTCCCCGACAACGGCGCCATTTTGATGAACAGATTTTTGACAGTTTAGAATTCACAAATAAATTCTCGTTGCAAGTATAGCTTCTAAACTAACTAAAATCCTTTCATACAAATAATTGGTTGTCGCAAGTAACAAATCCTATAAAAATAATAACCGAAGTATTCAAACCTCGGGTCGTCTCTCAAGGAATTGCAGGGAAGTGTGTTATTATTGGTTATGGGTTTTTCTGAGAATTTTTAGAGTGAGGAATGATAAAATAATTAATTATAATTTAAAGCACGGAAAATTAACAAGAGATTTTATGCAATTGAAATAAAAAGCCTTGGCTAGGAGAAGATTAATCGAAAGTTCTATCATTGTTGGATTTCCCAAGATTAATAATAATATGTTGTTGTTTCTACTTAGTTAACCCTCAACGAATGAAGGAAAGTCAAGTAGTTGAGCTAACTCTAATTCACAAGTCCTAATCCTCTCCCTTGGGAAGGATTAGCGTTAGTGACTAGAGAGCCAGCCAATAATTTCCATATATAATTTAACTCTTGAGTCTTCCAACTCAAGGGTCTCTAAATATTAATCTAACTCCAAAGCCAAGTTGGAGGCCTACTCCATTGACATGGATGCCAATTTCGTATGCATATTTAAGGGGTAGAAAGAAGACATAATAATCAAATTAATTGGAAGCAAGCAAACAGGTAATGAAATTAAATGGAAAATTATCCCTTGCATTAATAAATTCCAAAATCAGAAATATTCATATGTAACTCATGAATAAGATAAATGGAAATTAAAAGAATAAGGAAATAGGAAACAAACTATAATGATAAAGACTTCAACGGAGGTAGTAACTCTATCAATATCTAACTCAAAAGCATAAAACTAGGAATCCTAAAACTTAGAGAGAGGAGAGAGCATCTCTCTCTAGAAACTACATCTAAAAACCTAAATTGTGAATAATGGGAAGTGTCTCCTTGATTTCTCCACTCTGCAGCCTCTAATCTATGTTTTTCAGGCTTGAAACTAGGCCAAAAAACAGTCTAGAAATTGCCTCCAGTGATTTCTAATACATCCAGCACGTGGTTCATGCACGCGTACGCGTCGTTTGTCTGCCGCGCTATTTGTGCGTACGTGTCATGCACGCGTACGCGTCGTCTATCAGCAAGGAAACTATGACAAATTATATATCTTTGCAAAGCCCCAGATGTTAGCTTTCCAACGCAAGTAGAACCGCCTCATTTGGACCTCTGTAGCTCAAGTTATGATCGATTGAGTGCGAAGAGGTCAGGGTTGACAGCTTTGCAGTTCCTTCAGCTTCTTGTATTCCTTTCACTTTTGCATGCTTCCTTTCCATCCTCTAAGCCATTCCTGCCCTATAAAACCTGAAAACAATTAACACACATATCACGGCATCGAATGGTAATAAGAGAGGATTAAAAATAGTAAATTAAAGGCCAAAGAAGCACGTATTCAATCATAGCACAAAATCATGAAGAAAAGTGTAAAACATGCGAATTCTGTGAATAAATGTGAGAATAGTGGATAAAATCCACTTAATTAAGCATAAGATATACCACGAAATAGTGGTGCATCAATATTCTATATATTTGCTTGTTTTGCCGACTTGCATTGTTTTGCCTAATTGTATAACATGCTTAATTGCTTCTTGAATTACTTGATATACATGATTATAATTGTGTTTTACTTGTATTGCTATTACTTGTGTCTTCTACTGGGATTGAAGAGGTTTGGAAGGCGGTGACAATGGAATCGCATGGAGATTTGGCTGGTGAAGGATGTGGGACAGCGGTGAACTGATAGTTTAGAAATTTCCTAAGATAGATGACCTATTTAAGGATTTATTTAAATTTAATTATAAGTTTGAATCTTATGCTTGATGTGAAGTTCTAGGATTGCCTCTGGCATCCCGAAACCTTATATCTTACATTAATTGGCACTGTTACCATATTGAAAACCTCCGATTCTCATACCATATGTTGTTGTTGTTTTTCAGATGCATGTCACAACCCATCTTGGTAAGTTGCGAAATGGTGACAAAGCGGAGGATCTTTATCATCTTTTGAATTTTTTGGATATTTTGTTTTAGTACTCTCACTTTTGTATCCTCATTTGCCTTAGAGGCTTACTTTGAGCGATATGTTGTATATTGTTTTAACTTTCAGAACTCTGTTATGCTATATATAACTAGTCGGCCTACACTCCGCGGGTTGCAGCTAGTACTCTATGATTATTATTCTTATATATATATACTCTGTTATCTTGTGCCTTTACGCTTGTGGTTATGTGTGAACGCTTCGCATTTTTCTGATTCCGTTTTTTAGCTTTATTTCTTCATCAGACTTCTAGTATTATTAACTATATATATATAAAGAGTTAATAATACTAGAAGTCTGATGAAGAAATAAAGCTCAAAAACGGAATCAGAAAAGCGCGAAGCGTTCACACATAACCACAAGCGTAAAGGCACAAGATAACAGAGTATATATATATATATATATATATATATATATATATATATATATATATATTATCGTATGAGCTTTAGAAGTGTCGTGGCGCTTTGATATCTTTTGCTTTATGGCGTGAGGTAAGGCTTAGGGTATTAGGATGTTACAGTTACTCCTTATAACCTACCTCTCGAAAAGTATATGAAGGACCCATACATGTTTCAAACTTGTATCATACCTGGTCCAAGCAATCCAAAGGCCAACATAGATGTCTTTTTGCTACCCATGGTGGATGAGTTGACGGAGTTATGGGTTAATGGTATAGAAACATATGATATTTCAACCAAGATAAACTTCCAACTACATACTGTGTTGATATTGACCATTAATGACTTTTCTGCATATGGGATGTTATCAGGTTGATCTACTCGGGGCAGAATGTCGTGTCTCATTTGTCTGGAGGATACAAAGGTATTTTGGTTGACGAATGGGGGTAAGAATTTGCAGTTTGATTGTTATCGAATATTCCTCGATATTGATCATCCTTTTCAGTGCAACAAAGACTCATTTAGGAAGAATAGAACTGAACAAGAAGAGGCACCCATGAGATTGAGTGGTTTACAAGTTTGGCATCGTGTCAGTAGAATCCCAAGGACGACACACTACCACTGGACAACAACGACCTTAAAAAAGAAGACAGGGTTGATGGAGATGAAGAAGAAGTAGATGAGTTTCATGATCAGAAAATTACCTCGAAAGAGGAGGATGATGAATCTGAATAAGATTAATGTCAATATAGTTCTATCTTATGTATTTCATTATCAAACTTTCGTTTCATGTTTACATTCTGTATATTTAATATTTTACATCATATATAAATCATTATTTTCAAATAAAATACTAATTTATTCGATGTTAATTGAGAGTTGACTATCAATTGTTAACTATTGGGGCACATCAAAGATTGGAAAAATATAAAAAAAAATAAAAAATATTTTTCGTCGGATTTTTACATCGATAAAGTGGCGCGAAGACTCAACTTATGGCACCAATGTTACCGTCGGATTTTTTTCACCGGTAGCGTTCATCAAATTTTTTGCCATGAACCATCATATTCCGATGCTAAATTCGCCGCAAGTTACCGGCGAGCTTTATCCTGTCAAATTTAACCAGATGAAAAATCCACCGGTAAACATAGTACTGGCGGAATTTTTTCACTGATAAATCCAACGGTACTCAACATTTTTCTTGTAGTGAACTTTATAGCACAATCACTCAAACCATAAACTAAGATCAATCTTTAATCGATCAACTAAATGTTTGTCATCATAATAAAATGTGAAATCATTTTTGAATTCAACAATCTCCCCGTTGATGATAAACATTTTAAAATAGAGAGCATCTATGAAAAATTAATAAGAGTAGGGTGACTTTCCTTTTCATTTGCACGAAAGATCTCCCCTTGAATCCAGAGATTAAAGCTCCCCTTGAATGTGTGCTATATTTGCTATGAAATCTTTGAGCTGAAAACCAGAGTACAGCAAAAACACAAGCAAACAATCGACAATAGCAGCTATATAGATTTATGAGCAAGTGTAAAGAGTTGTTGCTGCTGAGTCAATCATAACACAACAACATTTCTTAAGTTTTAAAACCAATATCAATAATTGAACTTATAACATAAACCATAATCTCTCTATTCTTTTTATTCCAATTACTCCCCTTTTGTCATCAAGGGAGCAAATGAGCACCTTACAAGAGTTGGTTAGAGACCACAAAATATAATAGAAGCAAATAAGTATTTAGGATTTTATAATCAACTAGAAAGTCTTAAAGCATAGGAAATCAGCAAAGTGGTATCAAATCTCACTAAGCATCAGAACTGGCAGAGTGTTTTTCTTTGTCAACATCCTATCATCTGAAAAATAGTGCTTAGAGTCTAGATCATCAATGTATTGCTTCAAAATGTCAATCCTTCCTTCTTTTTTTTTATTGGACTCATCAATCCCATATCTTCTTCTTTGTTCAACAACATAAGCTTGTTGAGATTCCACATAGTTGCCAAATTATTGCGCCAAGTCCCTTACTATCCCAGTGAGTCCAGTGAACTTCGAACCACTTGAATATATAGAATCCTTTGAACTACCAACAACACCTAAAATTAGCTTTCTTTTACCTTTGCACTCCACCATTGTTCTTTACTGTGTTCCTCTTTTCAATATGAAGTACATTCTTCATTAGAGGAATCAACTTTACAAAGCAACACCATTATCACACGTCAAGACGTACGACTTTTTCTTCATATTTCTTATCTCGAAAAATTTGAGACTTTCAAATACTACTTGAAGATTGAAGAACAATTGATGCACTAAGATAGCAGGTAGTGACTTTGGTTCAAGCCATATGGATGGATGTGTGCTATGTGAGCATGTGGTGAGAATGATAAAGCTTCCAAGAAGAATGAAATATTTCTATAAATTCCCTTTTCTTAGTTTCAAAATCAGAACGAATGCCAACTAGATAGTGATGGCCAATTTTCCAAATTGAAAAAATACAACACTTCCAAATCATCAATCCCATACTGTCAAATTATTATTTTATTTTACAAAAATAGCAAGAACAGTGAAGGATCATCAATAACAGTTAGTTCAGTGCTGGTTCATATAACAATTAGTAAAGTCCATCAAATGCTAACAAAATCTTATCCATCAGAAAGAAAACCTAGAAGAAATTTTGTGAAATCCATTATCAACAAGTCACAATAAAGATGATCTAGAGCATAAGCTCAATCTTTCCTCACAGGATGTACAACTAGGATCATCATTTGTAAAAAAAAAAATCTCTCATCTTCTTGCAAGACAAAACTTAAAATGCAGTGTTAGACTAGAAAATCAACTTAAATCAGAGAAACAAAAAATTCCTAGAGCAATTCTAAGCTTACGAAACCTCTCTTCAACCAATGGTTTAGTAAATAAAGTCAACTAGCTGATCCTTGGACTTAACAAATTGAATATTAATATTTTGAGCATGTTCTCCAATAAAATTAATATTTAACTTCAATGTATTTAGTTCTAGAGTGAAAAAATAGATTTTTAAAAATATTAATGGCACTCATATTATCACACATTAAAAGAATATTAGAGACATTCAACTTATAGTCAGCTAATTGAGTTTTTAACCAAAGAAGTTGACAACAACAAAGAGAGGCAAAAATATACTCAGCTTCAGTAGTGGACAACACCATTATCCCTTGTTTCTTGTTGGTCCATACATTCAAAGAATTTCCAATGGTGCAGTAACTATCACTGGTGCTTCTTTTATCAAATCTATCACCTGCAAAATTAGTATCCGACAATCTAAGTAAATAAGATTCTGATTTAGGATACCAGTACCCATAATTTGTAGTTTAAAAGATGTAGCGAATAATTTCTCTTTACTGCATTTAAGTGAGACACTTTAGGTTGGAATTAAAATCTCAACCATAACCCCACATTAAAGATCATATCAGGTTTTTAGGCAGTCAGCTTCTTTAATGTTATTTGACTCAATAGTTGAAATGATGGCCAAGTTGTTTGAATTCTGATTTTTCGGTGTTGATCTTGTAATTCTTCCCATAGATGGATTTCCAATAATAAATTCATAAGGGTAATTCAGAGGTGATCTCCATTCACGGTGTTTAATTTGATTGTTAGTAGTTCCAGAGTCATGGGATTCGTTATTGTCCTCTGTTGCAGTGATTTCGCTAGATATTGCAAGAGATGAAATGGAATCGTCTTTTGCAGAATGTTCTTGAACAAGATCTGGAGCAGGAACTTGTTCTGGACTTGTGATGACTTGAGTAGCTCCACCACTTGAAATATCTGCACAATCATCAAATATTCTGATGGCAATGATCTTACCCTTGCCATCATCACGGAAATTGACAAAACCTTCATTATAGTCATTGAGCTTGATAAAGAATATAGAGTTTTCAGCTATGTACCGAGAGCATCCGTTGTCCATGTACTACATATGTTTATTTTTTTTATACTGGGCAAATCTGCATAAGCTTAGGAAGACTTAGGTATCCAAATTAATTTGGTTCCTTTGATGTTAATTTTACTTAGTTTTCCAAGGTCATTGTAATCGATCACAATAGTGTAAACTTTGTCTCCATATTTCGTTATAGAAATGAAACATTGCTTATGAGTATGTCTATGTCTATTGCATCTATAACACATTTTTCTTTGCTGAATTGAAGAATTGCGTGAAACTTTTTTGTTTTGATTATATGAAGTAGAAGCTTTATGAAGTTGATTTTTAAAAACAGAGGCGCTTCCTTCTTCTTATCCCAAACTAGTTTTTTATGAAATGGGTCTTTGAACGGATAAAATTTTATCCAAGCTATTAGATCCTTGGACAAATTTTGATAAATCATTGTTCAAAGACTTAATTGTTTCAAGCAATTTTTCATTTTTAGCAATAGCTTTGGCAAGATTAGATGTAAAATTTTCTTGTAAGTTCTTAATTTCAGTTTTCAAAGCATCAATTTCTCTTTTTAAAACATCATTTTGATTTCTTAATTTTACAATAAATGTATTATCATATGCATCTAATTTTGCTTTTAATGAAGACATTTCATATCTTAAAGCTTCAGTTTCTTTCTTGTATTTAGAATATTTTGACAAAAGTTTACTAGAGTTATGAGATAAATCATCAATAATATCATGCAATTGTTCAGTTGTACATTCACAAATGTTTACCTCATCAGTGGATTTCTTGTCCTTAGCCATAAGACGTGTGTGTTCTTTGTTCTTCCTTATCATCATCAGATGAATCATTTTCTAAATTTTCCCAGGATGCCATAAGAACTTTCTTCTTTTTCCTCTTGATTTCTTTTTTTTTGTTTCAGCAGCGAGCATTCTGTTTTGAGGTGTCCAGGTTCTTTACAATAATGGTAATTTCCTTTGTTGTATTCCTTCTTGTCCTCCTTTGATGAAGAACCTATTTTTCTACCTTTATATTTTATCATTTTTCTCAGCCTTTTTCCCAAAAAAAATTATCTCACCATCGTTGGAAAATTTCTCATCTGATTCGGTTTCAACCTTCGACTTCAGAGCCACACTTTTCTTCTTGTTTTCTGTCTTTAAATGAGTAGTTTCATATGCTAGTAGCTTTTCTCTTAACTCATCATAAGTGATTTTATTAAGATCATTTCCTTTTTGTACTGCAGTAGCTTTTGGCTCCCACTGCTTTGTGAAACTTCTCAGAATCTTCCTAACTAGCTTCTTTTCAGTGAATAGTTTTCTAATGCATTGAGATTGTTGATTATGATTGAGAATCTCTCATACTTCTCATTTATGGACTCTTCTTCCTTCATGAAAAACAATTAGTAGTGTTTTATTAGCATATTGGTTCTAGTTTTTCTCATCTAATTTGTTCCTTTATGAGTAACTTAAAGCTTTTCTCATATTTTTTTTGCTATTTTACATCAGGAGACTTTTCTGTATTCTTCGAAACTTATAGCACAGTGCATCATATTCAATGCCTTGGCATTTGATTCTACTTTTTTTTCTTCTTATGTGCTATCCATTCTCTATCTTCCTTGGGAATGACCTGTCCTTCGGGTGTTAGCTTTGTTGGAACATCAGGTCTGTTCATGATGATCTTCCAAATATTATAATCTGTTGCTTGAATGAAGATCCTCATTCTCTCCTTCCAATATGAGTAATTGTCACCATTGAAATATGGAGGTCTGTACCAAGATTGTCCTTTGGTTAGGTTGAAAGGAACTTTATTGGTTGCCACAAATCTTTTCTCCAAGCTGTTAAGCTTGACTCCCAAAGTCTAAGCTCTGATACTAATTGAAGGTTTTGTAGGCTTTGAAAAAGTGGGTTTGAATCAAGACACTCTTTTAAAGTTTATTTGCATTAGTGATTAAAAAAGAGATTTTTCGATTTTGTCTCTTGTAACTGTAGAAGATAAATGAGGGAAGAGTAGAGAGATTCACATGAGCAGGTATCCTGGTTCAATCTCAATATGCAATGAGGTCTACGTCTAATCTCTACCACAACAATGATAGAATTTCACTATATCCAATTCAAGGTTACAATCACCAATGCCAAGACTAATTCAAAGATAAATCGAACAAAATCGGTTTTACCCAAGACAATCGAAGCAACAATTTCGTGCTTCACAAACCAACGCCAAGACTAAACTAAATCACTATGACCAAACAAAACCAAGGACAAATTGAATCTGAACCTATGTTGTCTTTTCTTCGTAGTTTATGACTTTTCACTCATAGGCTTTTTCAAATAATCTCTCAATAAATCACATACCTTTTTCTTAGTACTAGGAATACTCAAAACTGAATATCAAATACAAACCAAAGTAAAGAAGAAAGACACTCAATAGTGTAATGTTTAATTTATGAATATTCTCCTTAGTTTCTTCAAATTTTGTTCAACTTCTTATATTCAAAAGTTCAGCCTCTGTTAGCCGTTGCAGCAGGTTTAATGCTCTTTAATGGTGTGATCTTTTCTTTTCTATAAACAACAGTTTTTCTTTCCTTATTCTTCTCATCTTTCCTTATATGCAGCAACTCTTCTATCTAAATAAGATCAGGTCATTGCATTGAAGATGATTATAGTTGTTGCTGTCCATGATCTTCTCATGATATTTAAGATTGTTTCCTTATCTATTTGGTAGCAACAACTCTTTCCATGTGTTTCATATCTTGCTCTTAATTAGTTGATTTTTTCCAATCATAACCAAATCAACATTTACACCAATGTTAAATCTGAAACTTTATAGCACAATCACTCAAACCATTAACTAAGATCAATCTTTAATCAATCAACTAAATGTTTGTCATCATAATAAAATATAAAATTATTTTCGAATTCAACAAGTTGTTAATTGATGAGGGAGAAGATGATAGTGATGGTAAAAATTTTGGATTGTTGTGGTGGTTGTGATAAAAATGATGGATGAAATGAAGGAGGAGTTGGCGGTGGCGGTTGTAGTGCGGTAACAACAATTCCAAGAAAGGATGTAATGGTGAAGTTGGTGAGAAAAAAGGAGGAGTCACTGTAGTGGTGGAATAATTGGTTGAAAGTTTGGGTAGAGGAAGGGAGGTTTTTGAAAAGTATTAAGAATAAAAGATACACTTTATACCAAATAAAGATGTGTATTTAATTTTTCACCATTAAGGTTTTGTGATAACATTTAATTAAATAATATGTCCAATTTTTTTACAATATTTATTCATAGAAATTGAGGAGTAACCAAGAATTTAACCATCATATATTGAAAAATACTGGGCGAACAAATTTTTTGTATGTGTGTTAAACCAGGAAGATGTTATATGTGTATTATGTAGTAAAGAAGTTGAAGATGGTCACCACTTGTTTATTGGTTGTGAATTTTTTTTGGCATATTTGGTGTGCATGGTTGTCTTTTATTGGAAGAAAATAGTCATGCCCGGGGACCCTAAAGGAACATTTTCAAAGTTTGACTGAATTACCAACTTGTAAGGAGGAGCGTAAGAGATGAATGGTGTGTTTCTGTGCGATTATCTGAAATATTTGGTTGGAAAGGAATAGAAGAATTTTTTAGAATAAAGAAAAAGGAGTTGAAGATATTATCTATTGGTCTTTCGTGAACTATAAGGACTAAGGAGTGATTAGGTGTAAATCCCTTCTATTGTTGATGGCAATGCGAAAGATGACAGAAGAATATCTTATAGTGTGCTTTGCTTTGGTTGCTTTCTTTTTTTCTTCTAGGTTAGTATTTTATATTTTTTGTTATGCTCTACTTGTTGTATTGAACTCTTTCTTTAAAAAAAAAAACTGTTTTTGTAATCAAATATCAATCAAATTTTTGTAAAGTTATTGATTTTTTTTTCTGACAACAAAGACAAATAATATGAAACAAATACAAATTTCTTATAATAAACACAAATAAAGCTTAAATTTTTTTTATTATAAAATCACAAATTCTGTATAAATAATATAATATGAAAAGAAAGAAGCAAATACATATTGAAAGACAACATAAGAGCACAAAAGAAAAAGAAAAATGATTTACTTACTTAGCATTACAAGAAGAATGTTAATTACTGTTAGATTTGATACGCGAAATCGGCAATTTCGATTATTATCGTCGAAAAATCCAATAATAATTTCGATTGTAGTAGTGATAGAAAATTTTCAATAATAAATCTAACGATTTTAAGTGTTTCTTTTAGTAGTATAAAATTCTCTTTTATTAACATACAATTAAATAAATTCTTTATAAATATTGTCAAAGTATTTAAAAGAACATATGTCAAACTCATTTAAATTTTTTATCCAAAAAAAATATTACTTTTAAAAGTATACATTTGTAGGGTGCGTTTTTATTTTTTTCTTAGTTTTATCAATTATTTTTAATATTGAAAAAATATATATTAAAATAATACATATATCATTTCTGAAATACAAAAAAAATTGTAATTTTGGTTTCTTTTGATGTGGGGCCTACATACAAGTGCCGATGAATGGTGAATGTGATGACCATACTTTTATGTTTACTTTTGTGCTGATAGCCCTCCTTTCTGACTTTTCATACCCATTCATGCTTGCCTAGCACTGGTTAGTATAGCGGGTAACCTGCTTTAAAAAAGAGCCTCCAATTGATAAAAATATATGTTCGGAATTTTTTATTTAAATAAATTAATAAATTATAAGAGAAAAATATTTATTTCGATAAATATTTTTTAAATTATTTATTTCGATAATTATTATAATTAATTTATTTATTTAAATAAAAAATTTTATATATTTAAATTATTTTAATATTAACAAAAATATTTTTAAATTTTATTATTTATAAATTTTTTTTAAATAATTTAAAAAAGTGTCAAAATATCCAATCGTAATTTAAGACCTGTTCTATTAACAAAAAAGATTTGGCGTGACTTAATATCGAAATTTTACTTTTTACATAAGAAGTTTTTTTTATAATATTATCTTTTATTAATGTAAAATATTTTAATTCACGAATATACATTTTGGTCAAGTTTTTAAATAATTTAAAAGTATTTTTATTACAAAAAAATATATTTAAATTATTTTGTTGTTGGTAAAAATATTCTCAAATTTTGTTATTTATAAAATTTTTGCCAATGACAAAAGTGTTCTCAAATTATTTTAAAATGCGATAAAAATATGTATCTAGTTATGAGATATTTTAGATTAACAAAAAAGAGTGATGTGATAAATAGAATTATTTATGTGATAAATGAGATTTTGATATTGGCAAGTGAGCCACCTCATATTTTTTACTAATGTAATATGTCTTTGATCACGACTGGACAATTTTAATATATTTTTAAATTATTTAAAAATATTTTTGTTAAAAACAAAATTTAAGAACATTTTTATCAACGTGGTGCCAAAATAATTCAAGTATATTTTTTATAGTTCACCTATTTGTTAATTAATATAATATCTTTTTCAACTTTTAGAAATAAAAAGTTACTGTTAGGAAATTTTTAATCATTCATACAGTTATATCTATATCGAATTAATCAAATTTTTAATAATGAATATGAATAGTGCTAATTCAACATCTAATTTATACCTTAGAAAAGATTTGATATATAATTTGTGGCTCTAAAAATATCTTTCATCATATATTCATAAAGGAAGGTATTTATGTTATTTATAAAATTTAAACCCGAACCTCTTTTTATTAAAATTTTAAAATATTACTATCTTAATTATTTTTATATTGGATATAATTTTATATATTAAATAATAAAAAATATATTAATAAAGAAGTTAATAAATTGTCAATGAATAATAACTCAAATGATATAATCTCTCCATACTCATATAAGAAGTTGCCGGTTCGAGTCTTCTATCTTTAAGTAAAAAAAAAAGAAGTTAATAAATTAGTATATATAATGAGAATTATAATGATTTTAATACACCTATTTTTTTAAATACTATTTATTATATATAGTTCATAAAAAAATATCTTACTATTTATAGATTTATCTTTCATTTGAATTAAAAAAATTTTATTAGCTTAGTAATTTTATAATTATTAATACATTAGTAATAATAAAACTGATCAAGTTGAAAAGATACTAGAAAACACAGAAAAAGTTGCAAATTCAAGTGCCCACAAGTTTAGAGAAAGCGAGGGTGGGCCTCTGTCTCTATGTATCAGTGACAAAATTGGGTGGGATTTTTGCTTTTGTTATGTGAAAAAGTGGCAGTTTCTGATTCAGGACTCAAAAAGAGGATAAAAGTGTCTTCATGAATCTAAAGTTTTCATGAATGGAGATGACAAGAATCACAACTGATTTATTCTTTATTTCTTTTAATGGATTTTTTTAGGGTAAAACACGCATATAACCCAAAGCTATACCAAAATTTTATAAATCAGCCAAATTTAAAATTGATACATGAATCAATTAAAAGCATATTTTCTTATAGTTCGAATTAGGAGAATTCGAATTAAACATTCACAGTAATTCGAATCACACTGATTCAAATTATACATACGCACACTAAGACACTAATTCAAATTAGGTAGCTTCGAACTATGCTCATGTTTTGGTGCTCATAATAATTCGAAAAAGAGTGTTTTAAATTACTCATGTTTTAAAAGAGTTCGAACTAACCTCATTCGAATTATAAGTATTAGTATGCATCAGCTATTACAAATTTTTACAACACCCCTAATATTTTTTAAGTCATTTTTTAAAATTATTTTGCATGGAATCAAATCTTTTTTTGGTATAATTTAAATAAATTTATTTAACAAATGATTAAAAATTATATTTACTAAAATTTCAAATATAATAATACTCTTTTACCTAATTAATAATTTAAAAATTAAAAAAATTATTTCGTTTCATGCTAAGCAATTTAAAAAAACGACTTAAAAGATGTTAAGAGTACTGTAAAAATTTGTAATGTTCCAGTGACCTAGGTAAGTAAAAATATATATTTTTTAATTTTTAAATTATTATAAACTATGCATGTATTTCATTTAAAATTTGGGTACATGCATGTATTTACATAAATCACTAGGACATTACAAATTTTGATAGTATTCCTAATATCTTTTAATCCATTTTTTAAAATTATTTTGCATACAATAAAATATTTTTGTGTGATATAATTTAAATAAATTTATTAAAAAAATTAATAATTTAGAAATAAAAAAATATATTTTATTCCATACATTAAAAAAAATAAAATATTTAATTACGAGACTTTTTTTAAAATATTAATAACCTATCCATTCGAATTCTATACAATACTCTTCAGCCCATTCTTGATAGCTCATGAATATTTTGTAAAAGTCTCATAACTAAATAGTTTGTTAGTTCATTTTTTTTAACGATTTTGTATGGAATAAAATAATTCTTTTAAATTTTTAAATTATTATTGATTATGTAAAGTATTTTATTTAAAATTTGAATACATACATGAATATTTGCATTTAAATTTAATTTTTTTTAAATTACTTCGCATAAAATGAAATAATTTTTTTAATTGTTAAATTATTAATTATGTAAAAGAGTATTATTATATTTGAAATTTGAGTAAATATAATTTTTAATAAAATTTTTTAATAAATTTATTTAAATTATACCACAAAAAAGATTTGATTTCATGCAAAATAATTTAAAAAAATGACTTAAAAAATATTAGGGGTGCAGTAAAAATTTGTAATAACTGGTGTATAATAATACTTGTAATTCGAACGAGGTTGGTTCGAACTCCTCTTATAGACAAAACATGAATAATTTGAAACTACCCAATTCGAATTAGTGTCTTAATGTACATGTGTGTAATTCGAATTTTCCTAATTCGAACTACATGAAAATGTGATTTTAGTTGATTTATATATCGATTTTTAATTTGGTTGATTTGTAAAATTTTGATATGGCTTTAGCTTATATGCGCGTTTTACTTTTTTTTAGTGTGAAATACATCATTAAAACCAAACACCAACCAATATTGTATGAAAGTTCTGAAACAAAAAAAACGTTATATGCATGTCCCTGTATATATATCTATATAAATTGAATTAGTTAAATTTAAATTATATATTATAATACTAAATCGAATCAATATAATTCGAATTAATAGAAAACAATGTAAATCAAAATTACTTGTTTCGATTTATCAATAAATGAATTCGAAATGCAAAAGATATATACTAAATTGAATCAAATTGATTCGATTTTTACTATATATGTTACTTATAATAGATATAGTACTAAATTGAATCAAATTACTTCGATTTAGTATATATTTTCTGTATTTTAAATTTTATTTTTTGGTAAATCAAAATAAGTAATTTCGATTTATATTGTTTCCTACTAATTCGATTCGATTTAGTACTATAATATATAATTCGAATTTAACCAATTTAATTTATATAAATATATTTTATGTAATATTGGTTAGTGTTTGATTTGTTGATGTGTTTTACCTTTTTTTTTAATTTTTGCTTTGATTTCTAAATTAAGAAAACTTGCATAATGTGAAATGTTTTCGTAGGAGCGAGATTGTGTTTTATCCGTAATTTATACCTATTGTAAAAGCAATTGTGGTGTTTGTTTGTAGTTTTTTTTTTGGCACATTTTTGTAAAATAATTATTGTGGAAATTAAATTTGGTCGTTTTTTAGTTATTTCTTTAACGAAATTTTTTAACTACTGAAATAAGTATGATTGTTTTTATATTTATTTTGTTATATACATAAAGCAACCCAACACACATGCTAGTGTTTGTTCGGACACTAGTACGTACGTACTTATAATGAAATTTTTTTTTCAAAAACTTTATTGTAAGAGTATCAAAAACTTCAAAATTTTTAGTCCGCAGACTTTTCTTTTCTTAGTCTTAAAGAATTTAAAATGTTCGATTTGGATACTACTATCAGTTTCTGTTTGTTACAGAGTCTCGTTTGACATAATGGTGACAGAAAAATTGTATTCACCAAAACCATTGTTTTGAATTTTTAGGACCCAAATAATGAAAATAATTACAATGATTAAATAAATAGAAATTAGTTAAATTACAAAACACAAACTTATAACTTATAAGGATGGAAACTTAAGCAAATCAAGAATTTATTGTTTCTTAAAAAGTTAAGGTATTAATTATACATTATTTTACTTTTATTTAATATATTAAAAAGACTTCTACATACATTTGTGAACTGTGGTGGATTAAACTCAAATTAGGAAAATGGTAGGTCATTTTAAAGTTGGCATTTTAAAGTCATATATATTAATGTAATATTTAATTTAGTCTCTGAAATTTTAAACGCTTATTAAAATAATTTCTGATTTTTAAAAATGATCAAATTAACCTTTGAATTTATAAACTCTGAATTTTGTCATCTTAGATTTATACATGATGATATAGGCAAGTCTCACCTTAACGTAAAGGCTCAAGTAGAGCCAAATCAGCATTTTTGAGGCCATGAGATGTAAAAGTAAACAAATCCTATCCTATACTATTTTTCCAAAAAGAGAGCTTGCAATTATTGAAATTTAACGCTGTCAAACTCCTTCGAGATGGTGGTACTATTTATTTATTCCATCATGTAACACATGCCATGCTTCAATTTATACATACATATTCATTGGTTTTTATAAAGACTCATTCATCTCTCACCATGGTCATGTCCCCATCCATGGTTCTAATTTCTTCTTATGCATGTATTTACATTTATTAACATATAAACATCTTCTTTTTGTCTCTTTCTCTGCTATGAATTTTTCTCTGATTTATGCACAAGCCATTGCAGAGAACAATTCATTTTAAAATTCAAATTTCTATAGATAGATAGATCATGTTGCATGTCATATCAGTCAATTATTTCTCATCTCACTCTTGCTCCCTTCTCTTTGTTCATAAATATTTAATCATTAAATTTTTTCTTGACCCTACTCAAAAAGTAGGTTAAATTCCTAAATTACTCTTCCATAATCATCTTCAACTTCTTGAAATTCCATATCAAAAATTATCTATAAACTCATTCCCATTAACAAAGAGCTACTCTTTCCTTCTTTTTTTTCATGATAACTTTCTTCTAAAATCTCATTAAAAAAGGACAAGCAAATTTTGAGCAAAAATAGGTTATTTCTTTCAAATTTTTGAAGACTAATTTGTAGCAATAATTTTGTATCCCCCACAAATTAAGATCCTAAAATTAAACTCAAAATCTCTTCTATTTCAATGTCACTCAACCTCAACTGCGCAAAACTAAAATTCCAAACCTGTGATATTCTCTCTTTAACCCTAACCCCAAATCTCTTGTCCCCTATTCTCCTAAGGCTCATCACCGTTGCTTGTTGTGGCTCTGCAGGCTGATTGACCCTTTGGTTGGTGGCTTTGTTAATCTCATCTTGTGTTAATTTTCTTATTGTTGTTATTCGTGTTTGTTGACGCTACTTCTGCTTATTGTTTGTGTCACTATTGATAAGAATAATAGTAAAGCATAACTATTGTTTGGGTACTAAGGTTTAGAGTCAAAATCAAATTCATTTCTAATGTTATTTTTTATTTAAAATTGTCCCGAATATTTTATCTAGTATTAAAATCGTCATTTTTAATAAAAATTTTAATTTTATTACTAAATTACTCATACCCTAATAAAAAATTATAAAATAAAAAAAAACACCCGGCGGAGAAAAGAAAAGGGAAAAGGACGCGAGGGGGGAAGGAAAATGGAAAAGGAAGAGGGGAGGAGGGGGAGGGGAGGGAAAGATGAAGGGAAAGAAGAAGAGGGAGAAGGGGGACGACGTTGGCAAAGCTTGGAGCCGCCGTTGCCATTGGAAATCAGAACCAGAGGGAGAGAGCAGACACGAGCTAGGGAGTCGCGCTCCGCCACTGCCGTCGCTGCTACGCCACTTCACATCCTCGCCGTTGCACCTCGCCGATTCGGCTTCTGCTTCTTCTTTGGCTTCTGCTTCCGATTCTACTTCTGTATCTGCATTTGCTTGTGGTTCTACGTTTGCATCTGCTTTTGCTTATGCTTTACTTCTGTTTTTTATTCTGATTTTAATTTGTTATTTTTTGATTTTATTATTGTTGTGTGTTGATTTTGTTGTTGAATTTGCTGTTGTTAGTTTCTGAATTTGAATAATGTGTTATTGTTAGTGTTCTTAAATTTGATTATTCGCATTTGGTGGGAGTAGGGGAGGTGGTGGTGGTGGTGGTAAAAGTAGTGGTGGTGAAGGATATTTTTGTTCGTAAAAATTCAAAAGGACGATTTTGATACCAAATAAAATGTTTGGGATGATTTTAAATCTAAAATAACATTAGGGACGAATTTGATTTTGACCCTGAAGTTTAGGGACCAAAATAATACTTACCCCTAATGGTAATAACAAATAATTAATAGCTACAAGCCTGCATTTATTTTTGAGAATAGGATAAGACAAGACATAAAGGACAGAAGCACAAAATTTTGTATTCTTGTATTTTGCTTGATAATAAATTAGAGCAAATTATAAAAATTCAATTTATTCTTATTTGTTTCATTTAAAAAATTTGAGAAGAAAAATATAATAATAAAAAATATAATTATGAAAAATTAACAAGAATAATTAAAAAATAAAAAATAAGTTATCTCTCTTGTTAGTCTCTTTGTGTCCTTCTAATCAGGATGGACACAAAATATACTAATTTGTGTTTTTGAACATAATATCTCTATTCATGTCTCATTTATTAAATATAATTTTGTGTCTCTGTCTCAGTGTCTCGCGTCCCTTTAAACAAACACAACCATATAGTTAACGTGCGTTAGGCTTTTAGTAAAAAATAATTAAGACAAAACAGATTTTTTTTTTGAACGGAGAAGTAAAGAAAAAAGAATGCATAGAGTGAACTCTAAAAAAAGAAATAAGAGAAATTAAAGAGAACAAATGTGTGTTTTAAACTTTTTAATTTATAGTTAAGAATTTGAAATATAAAATAAAGAATATTAATTTTTTGGTATGTGGCATTGTTCATTATATATATTGTAACTAAAAAAGAGGTAGTAACTAAATTTGATGTTGTGCAACTGTGGGAAAATGATGCGGTAGGATGGGAGTATGTCGGGGCGGAAGGTGCTTTAGGTGGTCTATTGTTGATGTGGGATGAAATGGTTTTTAAGATAGGAAACTGTTATAAAGGAGATAGATGGTTGTGCGTGGAGGGGGAGCTGATCAAGCGTAGTTTTCGTTGTGGTATTTGTTTAGTGTATGGTGCGCATACTAGGAATGAAAAGTTGGTTGTGTGGGAAGAGCTGAGCTTTTTATCTGGGTTATGTCAAGTACCTTTTTACTTTATGGGAGAATTTAATGAGGTCGTTAAAGTGGAAGAGCGAAAAGGGGCTACTACTTTGACAGGGTCGGCAGCAGACTTTAAATCTTGGATTCAGGATATGGAACTAGTGGACTTAGACTTATCTGACCGCCTGTTTACCTGGTTCAGGGGGCCAATCTTGTAGCCACATTGATAGAATGTTGGTTACTTTGGAATGGCTAGAAGAGTTTCCTGATACAAGGCTACGAGGTGGTCCAAGAGGGTTATCGGATCATTGCTCAGTGGTGATGGAAGCTGCAAGGGTCGGAAGGGGGCCGACACCTTTTCGAAGTCTTGATTCATGGTTCACTCATGAAGGGTTCTTGAGAATGGTGAAGGAGGAGTGGAGAAGCCTAGGGGAGGTGTGGTTCCTGGACAAGTTAAAGGCTATGACGATTCCTTTGGGCAGATGGCATAGAGAAAATTTTGGGTCTATGGACATAAGGATTAAAAAGTTTGAGGAGGAGATCAAGAAAGTAGACAATATGGTCAGTAATGGACTGCATGATGGAACCTTAGAAGCAAGAAGGAAGGCACTGGTCAGCTCTTGTAAGAGGTGGTATATCAGGAAGGAGGTACATTGAAAGCAGATGTCAAGATCCAGGCATGCAAAGAAGATGGACAAAAATACTCGGTACTTTCATAATTTAGCCCTAGCTCGAAGGAGGAACAACCGGATTGATGCTTTAATGATTCATAGAAGAGTAGTGAGGAATCAAGCCAGGATTAAGGTGGCTATAAGAGATTTCTACAAGGACTTGTACCAACAGGAGGTGTCACCTAACGTAGGCTTTCAGGATGGGTTAGTAATGCAGATAGATGTGGTAAAGACAACAGAGCTGGAGTTGATGCCATCTGTTGAAGAGATAAAGGAGGCAGTATGGGATTGCGAGTCAACAAAAGCACCAGGAAGTGACAGATATAATATGAATTTCATCAAGAAGTGTTGGGAAGAAGTTGGGCAGGAGTTTACTGGAGCAGTCTTGGATTTTTTTCGGTTTTCTAGGTTACCTAAAGATTCGAATATCACTTGGGTGGCGCCGGCGCCGAAGTTTGTTAGGGCTAAAGAAATAAAAGACCTCAGGCCGATTAGTATGGTGGGTTGTGTGTATAAAGTCATATCTAAGGTATTGGTTCGGAGAATGAGGAAGGTCATGCCAGGGTTAGTAGGAGAGACACAGAATGCATTTGTGAAGGGCAGAAAAATTCATGATGGGGCATTGATAGCCTATGAGACTGTGCAGTGGCTGAAGGCTAGGAAGAAGAGTGCCACGATTATTAAACTTGATTTTCGAAAGGCATACGACCGGGTCAAATGGAGCTTTGTGGATATTGTTTTGCAGAAGATGGTCTTCGGCCATATATGGAGGGGGTGGATTAAGGAGTGTGTCTGCTCTGCGTCTATGTCAGTTATGATAAATGGGTCCCTCACTAAGCCTTTCAAGATGGAAAGGGGACTATGACAAGGAGACCTTTTATCGCCATTTCTATTTGTGCTAGTTGTTGATGTGCTACATAGGATGATCAGGGAGGCAGTGAGGAATGGCCACATCTATCTACTTTTGGTTGGAAGGGATAACACTGAGCTGTCGCACTTACAGTTTGCAGATGATACCATTCTCTTCTGTCCTACTGAGGAAGAGACTATCAAGAACTACAAGCGATTGTTACGTTGCTTTGAGCTGATGTCAGGATTGAGTATCAATTTTGAGAAGTCTAACTTCATTCTGGTTAACAGTGATCGGCATTGGGCACAGAAAATGTGTCAGTTGCTGGGATGCAAGGAGGAGTCTCTACCAGTCCAATATCTTGCCATTTCTCTTGGAGCAAACCCGAGGCTTGTGAAGACTTGGAAACCGGTGATTGATAAGGTGGAAGACAAGTTAAGTCTGTAGAAAGCAAAGACCTTAAACAAAGCGAGTAAGCTGGTTCTTATTAAGTCTATTCTGAATAGTTTGTCTATCTACTATCTTTGCCTATACAAGATGTCGAAGGCGGTAGCGGAGAAGTTGATCTCACTCCAAAGGTACTTCTTATGGAGTAAAGAGAATGGGAGAAATGGGATACTACTAGTAAAATGGGAAGTGGTGATGGCTCCAAAAAAGGCAGGTGGTCTGGGAATTGGAGACGCAGTAATTTGGAATACAGCTTTGCTCTTTAACTGGTGGTGGAGGTTCTCAAAAGAGGATTGTCCCCTGTGGAAGAAAGTCGTCTGCTCCTGTAATAACTTGAATTCGAATGAGATGCTGTGTAGTCAGCCTGTACCTACAAGGAGAGGTCCTTGGAAGGATATTTGCCAGTTACAAATCAGTGAGCCACATGTGAGAGAAAAAATTATCAGGGGTTTGTATATGGATGTAGGGAATGGCAGAACAGTACAGTTCTGGGAGGATATCTGGTTACCTCACGGTGTTCTTAAAGAGTTGTTTTCAAGGCTTTTCTCGGTCTCAAACCTCAAAGGTTCTGTTATTGGAAATTGCGAATTTTGGGATGGACTAGAGTGGATATAAAATTTTCAATAGAGGAGAGAGCTTTTTCAGTGGGAGTTGGCACTAGTAAACCAACTCCATCAGGTTTTACAGTCTGTTCAGCTAACATCTGAGAGGGAGGACAGAGTGGTCTAAAAATTTGATAGATCTGGTATTTATTTGACTAACTCATTTGTGCAGGTGTTGCAGAAAGCGATTCTCCCGGAAGAAATAACAAGCTATAGCTTCACAAGTGCAATTTGGAAGGGTTTCTTTCCACCAAGGATCGAGTTATTATCTTGGTTTGTGTTGGTGGGGAGGGTGAATACTAAGGACAGACTGTGTAGACTAGGTGTAATTAACCCAAATAATCGTACATGTGTCTTATGTGGTAAGTCTGTGGAGTGTGCTTTTCATTTGTTTGCTGGTTGTGAGATTTCCTGGCGGGTGTGGTGTGCTTGGCTATTCGCTCTTGGAAGAAAATGGACCATGCCTGGTACACTCAAATAACACTTTGAAAGCTGGACCAATGCTGCAGCAAGAAGAAGTGAGAGGAGGAGGTGGGAATTGGCTTCTTTACTGTTATCTGGACAGTTTGGCTAGAACGGAATGATAGAATCTTCAGGAATCAAAGCTCACGTGTGGTGGATATTATTAGTAGATCCTTCTTGCTCTCTGATGAGTGAAGTGGTGGTGAACCCTATGGTTATTGATGGCAATGCCAAAGATAACTAGGGGTTGTAATGACTAGAGTTGTCGGGTTGTTCTTTATTATTTTATATGCTTCACCTTGTTGTGTTGAACTTTTTTCTTCAAAAAAAATATATTGTATGTGATATTTCATGTGAGGTGATGATTTGTCCCTTATTTAAATTCAATAATAATAATAATAATAATAATAATAATAATAATAATAATAATAATAATAAATAAATAAATAAATAAATAAATAAATAAATAAATAATGAGAACATGATTGAGTAATGAGAGTACAAAATACAACAATCTAATAATTGGTGAAAATAAATATAGTGTGTTCAGAAATATGAACATCATTAGTAACATATATAGGAGTTATAAGAATAAGTTTAAAATCTATTATGAATTAGTATGATTCAAATAAAAAATAGTAAAAAGAAATAAATATCAAAATATAAAAAATTCAGTAAAAAAAGTAAGAAAAAAAAGGACATGTAGCACAACATATTGTGTCTAAGTTGGCAAAAAATAACTTACCAAACTTTTTTAAATTAAAAAATTAATAAAAAACAACGATTTAATCACATTTAAGTTAAGATAGTATAGTTAATACATGATAAAAAATTACAAATTTAATAGTAATTAATAACTAATTAATTTATCATTTTTGTTAAATTGTGATATATTTATAGCAGAGTGCACAACAATAATCTTAGAAGAGCAGCAAAGAATCAAGAATAAGATGAGAGAATAAAAAAAGAGATAGATGGCTTCTTGCAGTGGAAGTAAATAGAATTTGTTATGCGTAAAACTGATAATGCTAAACTAAACCTCTATATATAGCAGGCTCATCAAAGTACATTCTCTAAACAATTCTAACTTTTAACTATCAAAGTCTACCACCCATATCCCCCCGGCGTGCACGCGCGCATAGTTGAAGCAAGGTACGTGCTACCATGAACCCTCAGTTTATCTCTGTGCTTACTCAATGCCACAACAAAGAGGGGTTTAGTTAAAGTATCCACTATCTGATATCGAGAAAGACTGTGTATGACAAAAGTTATTTGTTATCAACTAACTCGCTAATAACATGTAAATCTAACTACAAACATTTACATCAACGGTGAAGAACCGAATTGGAAAATAATAAGCATGTTCTTTGATTATCACAATAAATAATAGGTGCACTTGGTTGATGAAGAATGTTTAGTTCTCTTAAGAGTTTTTGGAGAGACATGATTTCTGACTATGCTACTGCAACTGCTCTGTATTCAGCTTCCGTGCTGCTCTGGCTTACTTTCGTCTGCTTCATACTCCTCCACGAGACTAAGTTATTGCCAAGTATATATAAAATCTAGTAATATACTTGCAGTAATCCAAATCTCCTCCCCAATCAGCATCTCCAAAGCCAAAGAGTCTAAAATCAATTGATTTTGTAAACAAAATACCATTGATATAATACACTATGCATTTCACACTTTTCTAATGTTGAACTGTTGGATTATGCATGAATTGAGACATTTGATTCACTACAAACAAAATTTTCGGTCAGATTATAGTAAGGTATTATATAGAACCAACAATTGCTCTATACCCTTTTTAGATTGTCATGAGCTTTAGAATCATTAGTTGCCAACTTTGCACTTGAAATCATTGGCGATGGCAATGATTTTGAGTTTTCCATGCCAAATTTCTTTAAGAGCTTAGTTGCATATTTTGATTTAGTCAAGAGTATCTATCCCTTAGGTAAACAATTTGCCTCTAAACCAAGAAAATAGCTAAATATCCTTAAATCCTTCAAAAGAAAAACTACATTGGGTTTACTGATTAGCAAAAGAATTTCTTTAGGATTGTTTCTACTGACAACTATGTCATCTACATAGACTAAAAGATATAGCATATGATGATGTAATTTTCATAAACAAAAATATATATGATTTGGCATTTATAAACCCAAACTACCTCAAAGTTAGGGATAAGGTGTTAAACCAAGCTCTGGAAACTTGTTTTAACCCATAAATATCTTTATTAAGATCACAAACTAATGAAGGATTATAATTAACATAATTATCTGGTTGAATCATATACACTTTTCAATATAACTTTTTATTTAAAAACGCATTATCAAAATCAACTTTTCAAATATCCCAACTTAGAAAAACGACAAGAGTTAATATAATTCTCATAGTTGTAGACCTAATACAACAACAACAATAACAACAAAGCCTTGTCCCACTAAGTGGGGTCGGCTACACTAATCAAATGACGCCATTGTGCTCTGTCATATATCTTGTCTACAGAGAGGCCGTTTATAAGTAGAGCTCATTTGACCACCTCATGGATGGTCTTCGTAGGTCTTCCTCTGCCTTTCGCCCCTTGTCCATCTTCCATCTCATCCACCCTTCTGACTGGATGTTCTATCGGTCTTTTTCTCATATGTCCAAACCACCTGAGACGCGATTCAACCATCTTTTTCACAATGGGTGCTACTCCAACTATCTCCCTTATATCTTCGTTTCTTATTTTATTCAATCGCGTATGACCACTCATCCATCTCAACATCTTCATCTCTGGCACAGTCAGCTTATGTTCGTGCTCCCCTTTAGCCGCCCAACACTCCGTACTATAAATCGTAGCCGGTCTTATAGCGGTGCGATAGAATTTACCTTTAAGTTTTAAAGGCACTTTTTTGTCGCATATAAAATCAGATGCACTCTGCCATTTTGACCAACCTGCTTGGATCCTATGATTTACATCCTATTTAATCTCTCCATTATCCTGTATGATGCACCCAAGATACTTAAAACTTTTAACTTTTTGTAGGATGTTTTCTCCAATCTTCACCTCTATATTAGGGTTTTTCCTTCTCATACTGAACTTACATTCCATATATTCCGTCTTGCTACGGCTTATGCTCAGACCATACACTTCTAGAGCTTCTCTCCATAGCTCCAAGTTCTTATTTAGGTCTTTCCTTAACTCTCCCATAAGGACGATATCATTGGCAAAAAGCATGCACCATGGCACATGCTCTTGGATTTGCTCTGTGAGTACTTCCAAGACTAATGTGAAAAGGTATGGATTTAAGGATGATCCCTGGTGTAATCCTATACCAATAGCAAATTCCTCTGTCACACCACTTTGAGTCTTCATACTAGTTATGGCCCCATCATACATGTCTTTAATTGCACGAATATATGCGATCCTTACTCTCCTCTTTCTAAAACCTTCCATAAGACCTCCCATGGTACCCTATCATATGCATTTTCCAAATCGATAAACACCATAAGTAGATCCCTTTTATTATTACGATATCTCTCCATCATCCTTCTTAATAGGTATATCGCTTCAGTGGTAGATCTGCCTGAAATAAATTCGAATTGGTTCTCTGTTACTTGTGTCTCTTTTCTCAACCTTCGCTCTATCACGCTTTTCCGTAACTTCATGGTATGACTCATGATCTTGATCCCTCTATAGTTTCTGCAACTTTGTATATCCCACTTATTCTTGTAGATAGGTACCAAGGTTCTCTTTCTCCACTCATTAGGTATCTTCTTTGACCTTAAAATCTCATTAAAAAGCTTGGTTAACCAGTTGATGCCTTTTTCTCCAATACCCTTTTAAACCTCAATTGGAATATTACCAGGTCCTACTACACTGCCATTTTTCATCTCCTTTAGAGCCTCTTTTACCTCGAAGTCTCGAATCCTTCGATAGTAGTAAAAGTTTTGATCTTCTTCCCTTGTGCATAACCGACCAAGGCTCGGAAGAGTCTTTTGTTCCTCATTAAATAACTCGTAGAAGTAGCTCTTCCACCTTTCATTATATATACAATTTTCTCCTTCTTTCGTGCCCAAAGACTTGTAATTTGTAAAGACCCTCATATGCTCTTGTTCTTGCTTCACTTATAGCCACTTTTGTCTCTTTCTTAGCCGCCTTATATTTTTTCTAGTTATCTGCGTTGCGGCATAAAGACCACTCTTTAAAGCACTCCCTTTTTATCTTTATCTTTTCGTGTATACTCGCATTTCACCACCAGGACTCTTTGTCTCTTAGTCCTATTCCTTTAGATTCACCAAAGCTTTCTTTTGCTGTTCTTCTAATAACTTCTGCCATCTCCCTCCACATCTCTTCTGCACTTCCATTCCCATTCCACTTTGCCTCTTCTCCTACCCGTCTTAGGAAGCTTCTTCCTCACCTTTCATCTGCCACCACCTCATCCTTGGGTTCTTCGTATGATGTCTTTTCCTCAACTTTTGCTCAACACGAAAATCCATGACGAGCACTGATGAGCGAATAATTTGTACGCTTTTTGGCATTGTTTTTAGTATGTTTTTAGTATGATCTAGTTAGTTTTTAGTATATTTTTATTAGTTTTTAGTTAAAATTCACTTTTCTGGACTTTACTATGAGTTTGTGTGTTTTCTGTGATTTCAGGTATTTTCTGGCTGAAATTGAGGGACCTGAGCAAAAATCTGATTCAGAGACTAAAAAGGACTGCAGATGCTGTTGGATTCTGACCTCCCTGCACTCGAAGTGGATTTTATGGAGCTACAGAAGCCCAATTGGCGCGCTCTCAACGGCGTTGGAAAGTAGACATTCTGGGCTTTCCAGCTATGTATAATAGTTCATACTTTGCTCAAGATTTGATGGCCCAAACCGGCGTTCAAAGTCACCCTCAGGATTTCCAACGTTAAACGCCGGAACTGGCACAAGAATGGGAGTTAAACGCCCAAACTGGCATAAAAGCTGGCGTTTAACTCCAAGAAGAGTCTCTACACGAAAATACTTCAATGCTCAGCCCAAGCACACACCAAGTGGGCCCGGAAGTAGATTTTTATGTCATTTACTCATCTCTGTACACCCTAGGCTACTAGTTCTCTATAAGTAGGACCTTTTACTATTGTATTTTTCATCTCTGGACATCTAGTTCTTAGATCATTGGGAGGCTGGCCATTCAGCCATGCCTAGACCTTGTTCTTATGTATTTTCAACGATGGAGTTTCTACACACCATAGATTAAGGTGTGGAGCTCTGCTGTACCTCGAGTATTAATGCAATTACTATTGTTCTTCTATTCAATTCTGCTTGTTCTTGTTCTAAGATACCACTTGTTCTTCAACTTGATGAATGTGATGATCCGTGACACTCATCATCATTCTCACCTATGAACGTGTGCCTGACAACCACCTCCGTTCTACCTTAAATTGGGTGGATATCTCTTGGATTCCTGATACACGATGCATGGTTGATCGCCTGACAACCGAGTGCTCGCCTGACAACCGAGCCAGCCATTCCATGAGATCAGAGTCTTCATGGTATAGGCTAGAACTGATGGCGGCATTCAAGAGAATCCGGAAGGTCTAACCTTGTCTGTGGTATTCTGAGTAGGATTCAATGATTGAATGACTGTGACGAGCTTCAAACTCCTGAAGGCGGGGCGTTAGTGACAGACGCAAAAGAATCACTGGATTCTATTCCGGCCTGATTGAGAACCGACAGATGGATAGCCGTGCCGTGACAGGGTGCGTTAAACATTTCCACTGAGAGGATGGGAGGTAGCCACTGACAACGGTGAAACCCTTGCATAAGCTTGCCATGGAAAGGAGTAAGAAGGATTGGATGAAGACAGTAGGAAAGCAGAGAGACGGAAGGCACAAGCATCTTCATACGCTTATCTGAAATTCCTACCAATGAATTACATTAGTATCTCTATCTTTATCTTTATGTTTCATTCGTATATCATCATTCATATCCATTTGAGTCTGCCTGACTAAGATTTACAAGGTAACCATAGCTTGCTTCATACCAACAATCTCTGTGGGATCGACCCTTACTCGCGTAAGGTTTATTACTTGGACGACCCAGTACACTTGCTGGTTAGTTGTGCGAAGTTGTAGTGATCACAATTTCGTCCACCAAGCACCCTATGTTGTGTTGTCAAACTCTCTCTTGGGATAATTTTACAATTAATACAAAATTTCCGGTTGACTCTCCTCAACAAGAAGAAGTCGATTTGAGAGCTTGTCATGCCACTCTTATAGGTTATAAGATGTTTGCCTCTCTTTTTAAAACATGTATTTGCGATGAGAAGATCAAAAGTTGAGGAAAAGTCCAACATAGTTTTACCCTCGGCATTGATCACCCCGAAAGCATGGCCTCCGTGAATACTCCCATATCCAATCACTTCTCTCCCAACATGGCCATTTAAATCTCTTCTAAAGAAAATCTTATCTTCCAAAGGTATGTCTTGAACCAAACTCTCTAGATCCTCCAAAAACCTTATCTTGTATTATTCATCCGAACCCACTTGCGGTGCATAGGCGCTAATCACGTGGAAAGTACCTCCCTCCACCACAAGTTTGATAGAGATGATCCGATCTCCCACCTTCTTGACATCCACTACGTCCGTCTTCCACTGCTTATCCACAATAATTCCAACCACATTCCTAGTCTTTACCTTTCTTGTATACCAAAGTTTGAAACCAGAAGTATCCAACTCCCTAGCCTTCGCACCAACCCATTTTGTTTCTTGTAGGCACATAACGTTAATCTTCCTCCTTGTCATGGTGTGCACCACCTCCATGAACTTTCCTGTTAGAGTACCTATATTCCATGTCCCAAATTTTAAGCTTCTGTCATTCCGACCTTTACCTTTTACTTTGTGAACTAGCTTATTTATCCTCGTCCGTTCATAAAAATACGAGAACCCTTCCTCATTTAACACTACATCCGGGCACCGATGCAGTGGCTCTTGCTCATTTGACGCAGTGCTCGAGCCATACAACGCGTTGTTTCCGGGCAAATGACCTAGCTTTAGTGCAATAATGTCTTTGATTCATGTCATGGGGATTCAACTATATTTTTATGTTGGTTATCGAAGACCTAACACAACCCTCCTCTTTTATCCAGGCTTGGGACCGGCTATGTACCGCAAGTGTAACATAGGCGGAGTTAATTGTAGACCTAATGACATGACTAAATATCTAATCATAATCTATTCCTTCTATTTGGTGAAAATCTTTGGCCACCAAACGTGCTTTATACCTGAGAATTTTGTCATGAGAATCTCTTTTCATGGCAAAAACTGATTTGCCGTCCAAAATAGAAGCATTTGGTAGAGCTTTTTCAAGAGTCCAAGTTTCGCATTTAAAAAAAACTTTATATTCTGAGTCCATTGCTGCCTTCTAATGTGGAGACTACAATGCTTGTTTAACATTTTAGTAGTATTATTTATAAGATCAGGTTCAATATTTTTTGATACAATTAATGTAATAAAGGAATTCAATTTTGCTTTAGACCTTGTTACCATATTGTGAGTGTTATGAGATGAAATAGAGGGTAATCAAATTTCAACTCTCCTATGGGAATCATAGAACTTGGTGATGTTTATGAAAGATACTCAATCTTTTAGTCTAGTTCAGGAGGTGAATTCAATGAGAGATCAGAAATGTAATCAAAATTGCTATCATGTGACTTAGTAGTGTTATGTCCTTTTGAGATTTGTATAGTAACTATTTGAGTAGCATGATCATCTGAGGTATTCTCAATGTTTGTTGTATCATTAGTTGTTGATTGTTGTAATGGAAGGGGATGGGAACTAGATGGAGCTGATGAGCTTGGTAACTGAAACATAGAGGCTGTAATTGAGATGTAATTGCCAAATATTGAGATTTAGTATTGAGATTACAAGAAAATAGTTTAGAGTAAGGAAATCACTTTTCATTCATCAAATTTGACATGTCTAGCCATATATATTTGTTATTCTTTGCCATGAATTTATAGCTTTTATATTGAGTGTCATATCCAAAAAATAAGCAAATTTAGACTTGTAATCAAATTTGACTTTATTGTAAGATCTTAAAAATGGGTCGCAGGCACACCCAAAAATTTTGAAAAAGGTGTAGTTTAGTTTATGTTGAAATAAAAGCTTATAAGGGCTTGTATTTTCCAAAGCAGTAGTTGGAAGCCTATTGATAATGTAGACAAAGCTAGCAAAAGCATTTTTCCAAAATGACATTGGGAGAAAGAGGATGTGGCTAATAAAAAAAGCCTCATCTAAGTTATATGTAGGTGCTTTCTTTTAACAGATCCTTATTGATGATGTGTATTTGGATAGGATTTTCTATGAAAAATACCTTTTGCTGCAAGAAAAGAAGTAAAAGTTTTTGAGAGAAATTTTGTTTCTATGTCAATTTTTAAGGATTTCAATTTACATCCAATCTATTTTTCCATTAGATTTTTATAATTCTGTAAGGTTAAGAGAGATTGTTCCTTATTAATATGCATAAAGATACAAACAAATTTAGAAATATGCATCAATAAAGCATACATAGTATCTATATCCATTTTTTGAGATAATTAGGGCAGGGCCCTAAATATCAATAAGGACCAATTCAAGGAGTGATTTGTAGTCAATGTTGAAAAAGTGTAAATGTGTATTTTTGAAAGAGAGAAAAGTTCACACACATTATCAAGTTGAACATTAGGGTTGTATTTGGTTTTGAGAATAGGACAAGACAAAACACTAAGAACCTGATACAAAGGATAAAGATTCAAAAATTAGTGTTTTTGTATTTTGTTTGGTGAAAAACTAAATATAAGATAGAACAAACAATAAAAAGTCCAACTTAACTTCATTTTTTCTTTACACAAAATTTAGATTGAAAAATAAAATGATAAAAAAATATAATTATAAAAATTTAATAGTGATCATAAAAGAAAAAAGGTTATATCTCCGTCTAGTGTCTATGTGTCCTTCCTAACAGGAAGGACACAAAATACACTAATTTAGTGTCCAAGACATGATATCTCTGTCCATATTTCACTTGCCAAACACTTTTGTGTCTCTGTGTCCATATTTCAATGTCTTGTCCTTGTAAACAAATATAACCTAGAGCGTGTAGAGAAAGAACATTGTTTAAAGACAGTAACAATAGTATTTATTGCACAATGGCCTAATCTTTTATGCCACAATTCAATATTTGATGTTTGATTACAGTTAAAAGCAGTCACATTATATATTTGACTATCTTGATTAAGTGAATGACTAGAATGAAGAGAAAACTGATTACTATAACTGTTAACTAAACTAGTCTATGGCTTATACATAGTTGTAGTAGTACACAGATCAAAACAAATTGTAGGAATGGATTTTGACGCACAAAGTTGATCAAAGGTTTAGATGTCATTCTTAGCTACGTCTTGGAAAAGATGCTCCAAGGTAGCCTGATCACCAATAACAAAATTAGACCAGAATTTAAAGAAAACATAAGTATCAGAAGCAAATTTTGATACACTCATAAGATTGTGTGTGATTTCAAGAATAATTAACAAATTATTCAAACGAAAAGCAATATTTTTTATATGGATCAGCTAGAATTGAGGAGCCTTTACCAGTGATACTTAGATCTGTACCATTTCTCACATCTAAATGTTCTAAATCCACTGGACTTGAGGATGAAATTAACAAATTTGAGGCATCGTTGGTCATGTGATGGCTTGCACTAGAATTTGGCAATCATGCAGCTTCACTAATGGAAGAGGGTGTAGATAGAAACTTAGTTTTGATATAACAGTTCCTATGCATATAGAGTATTCTTTTTAAAAATCATCTAAAATAGCTTGAAGGTGGTCATCTTTTGGAACTACATAGTCTATTGCAAATAAAGAATCAAGAATCTTTTAAATTTGTGCCAAATAATCTGAAGCAGAAGCTGTTTTTTGATTGATTTTAGTTGCGATTTTAAGGTTTGGACTGATGTGTTTGATATAGTAGTAAAATAGGTATCAATTTTCTCCCAAATTTCATAAAACCAAGTTGAATCAATGACTTTAGTTTGAAAATTTGTGGCCATGCATGCAACCATCCATGTACAGAGTGTGAGATCTTAAAGCTTTCAGGTCTTGTAGGAATCATATTCAGATTGTGTCTTCTTGGTTGGACCAGAAATGAACTGCTCTGGAATTTTATCAACATAAAGATTATCTCCCATGCCAATGCTTTGAATGGTGATGAGAGCTTGATATCTCCATGTAACACAATTGTTTTCATTGAGCTTATCTGGGATGGGAGAGAAAGCTTTCTTGCTAGATGAGTCTGAGAGAAAGACTTCCATGGTTGAGAGAATGAGGAATTTAATTACAAAGGGATGGAGAGGGGGACGAATTTGGTTCTAGATAATATGTTAGATCTTGATAGATCTATAGTAGAGTGCACAACAATGATTCTAGGAAGAGTGGTGCGGATTTTAAAATACCACAAGTGAACCGGCAAGTACACCGGGTCGTACCAAGTAATACCTCAGGTGAGAGAGGATCGATCCCACGAGGATTAATGGATCAAGCAACAATTGTTGAGTGATTAAGCTAGTTAGACAAACCAAATTGAGTGTTTTGAGTTCTAAATTGTATATAACAATAAATGAGAGAACTTAAATAAGCAAACAGTGAATAGGTTATGAGATTAATATGAGAAAACAGTTAAAACTTTGCAGATGTTCAAATTTTCGGATCAACAATTCTTATTAACTATTTTGATTATGCAAAGATTCAATTCACAACAAACTTTAAGTGATTAAACTCTAATTTTTTGGTAATTTAATCCTCCTGTAACTCAATGAACCGCCAATTCCGTGGTCACTTAATCTAATTAGAGGTTTTAAGTTCAAATAATAGTTTATAAGCAACACAAAACCCTGAAAACCCAAAGATAAGATGATTATATGTCACGTATTATGTTAACTCCAGGTAATTAGAGAGTCAAGGGAATTCAATTTTAAGCTATTATTCAGGTGATATAACTTTTTCAAGATTCAACAAGAATTCAATTTAGAAAAGAGTTATTTTCTAATATACTTTAATCCGTAGGATGAAGAACGAAACTGATTCTTGAATGTAAATCAATGCATTAATCAGAAGTAGAAAATAATAATATTAATTCATCTAAATAAATAGAGCTCCTAACCTTAACAATGGAGGTTTAGTTGCTCATGGTGTAAAAATCCCTAGCGAAGAAAAATGTAAAGTGCAGAAGAGGAGAAGAGGAGAAGAGAAGAGACGCCAATGGCTAAATCTTTTCTCCTTGTATATTTAACCTAATTGATTTAGAAATAAAATTCAGAAACCTAATTAATATCTTTTTTTAATTAAAAATAAATTAAAATAAAATTTAAATACATGCAGGACCATTCTGGGTGTAAAAGGTGGCGCCATACTTGGGAGGAGTGGCGCCTAACTTGAGTTCCTGGATGTGCATGGCGCCATACTTGAGAGAAGTAGAGTTTGACTTGGGAGTCCTTGAGTGGTGCCAAACTTAGTATTCCAGGCGCCATACTTGAGGCTTATGATGTATATGGCGCTGATCATGGCGCTAAATGCCGTGACGTGGCGTTTGGCGCCACCTCCTGCTCTAAATATAGAGAATAAGCATAAACTATTATAAATCGTTGGAAAGCTCTGGAAGTTGGATTTTCAATGCTATTAGAATTGCATCTTTTAGACCTCTATAACTAAAGTTATGCTCGTTAGAGTGTAAAAAGGTCAAGGTTAACAGCATCCACGAATTCTCTTTGCACTTTGCTAAAGTCGCCAAACGCCACCTATAATAAATCAAATTGCAAAATAACTCAAAATAGCATTTATGGTGTCTTAAAACACCTAAATCTCAGAATAATATAGCAAATCCACATGCAAATTACTAAGAAAGGATAAGAAAGATGTTCATGCATCACAACACCAAACTTGAATTGTTGTTTGTTCTCGAGCAACTTAAATAATAGAAATTTGAGATGTGGGTTTGATTAAGAGTTGAGCTGTCAATCAAGCTCATGTTTGTCCTCTGAATGGGGTTAATGACACTGTGATTATGAATATTTTGGCATCTCTCTGTCTTTTGAAAACTTGGTGATATCAATGTCATACAAAACTAGAACTCGGATGATGTTATGAACTTTCTCTCTTTTAACTCCTGATTGATCCATGAATATAGCATTTTTCTTTTTTTTATTAGGTGGTTTGCACCCCTGCCTAGCTATGACTCTAAATATTTTGTCTTAAGTTTTGCTCGACACAAAAACACCACAAGCACTTAACTGGGGAACTCTTTGAGCTTTGATCATTTTTCTTTAGATTCTTTAGTCAGTAGTGCTTAGAGCCTTTAGCTTCTCTTTGATTGCATTTGGCATTGACTCTAAGTGTTCTATCTTAAGATTTCTTGACACATTCACACCACAAGCATATAGCTAGGAAAATAACTCTTTTGAGCTTTTGTTCAATTAAACCTTCCTAGCCATTGATGCTCAAAGTCTTGAGCCTTGCTTTTTCTTATTCTTTTCTTGCAGTTTATTTTGCTTCAAGGATCAATTTTTTGTTTAACTCTTGGAGATCTCATAACACTATTCTAAGTTCCTGTTTATCATGAATTAACATCTCCTTGTTTCCGAAGTCATTCATGCACTATTTTTTCCATGCAGTTACAATCACAGATAAATACCACCACATATAATTTGACAAGACAATTATAAAATTTAAACTCAATAACTCATGTATTACACCACTTTTCTCTTCTTTTTTTTTTGAATTTAAGCTTAGAAAGTGATACATGAGACATATTTGGATTGAAATAAAACTAAAATAACTAAAATGAACTAGAAAAACTAAAATTGACTCAGACTCATGCAAAGGATACTAAAAATCAAACAGAAAATAGGAAAATAACATAATAATAATAATAATAATAATAATAATAATAATAATAATAATAATAATAATAATAATAATAAAGGAATGAAAATAAGAATGGAAAAAGGAACTCAACTACCCCAGTCATCATGATGGTCATCTCCCTGCTCATGCAATGGTCCATAGGGTCCATTGAGGAGGTCAGCTGCTACCATGGATAAAAATAGAAAAATTAGCGGAGCGACAACACCAAACTTAAAAATTTACTCGTTCTTGAGCAAAATAAAACTAGACCAAGAGAAAAGGAGGGAGAGCAAGGGTAATGGCAGGGGGAAGAATAGTAAGTGAAAAAAAAATAACGAAAAAAACTTTTTTTTTATTTTTTTTGGCGCTGGACGCCACCGTTTTTTTTTTTTTGCTTCTTAGTTCATGGCGCCAAACTTGGGAGAATTCAAGCATGGAGCCCCTCAATGAAATCAATTGAAAAAAAGGTGCATCACTGCGACGCCTAAATTTCTACCGTAGAGTTTGGCACCACCCCTTGGAAATTTTCGTCTTGGTTTACGTCGTCGCGGCGCTAAACTTTACGTCGTGGAGTTTGAGACCACCCCTTGCGTTACAAATTTCTTCCAGGGTGTCCAATTTTCATTCTGAATGCACCTGTTCTTGTTTTAAACACTTTGTATGATCCAATCAAATTAAAAACAAGGAAAACTACTGATAGATAAAAATAAAATGGAATTAAAACAAAAATAAAAAATCAAAATAAAAATAAATAGAAAATTAAACGATACTTGGGTTGGGTTGCCTCCCAACAAGCACTTTTTTAACGTCACTAGCTTGACAGTTGATTTCTTGTTAAGGTGGGAGTTGATCATAATGCTTCAACTCCTCACCTGTCACTGTGAATCATCTTCATGTGTCCTCATGAATTAGCTCAATATGCTCAAGAGAGAGGATTTTGTTGACTGTATAAAGTAACTTTGTATTTCGAGTCAATACTACTTTTAATCTTGGTGAGAAACCTTCAGTGGAGATCTTTTTGTTTCTCCATCCCCTTGACACTTTCTTCTTGGAAACTTTCTTCTTGGTGGATGACGCACACCCTGCCAAACTTAGATTTGATATGAGGAGAAATCGTATTAATTCCCACCAAAGGAAGCTTGAGCTGTAAACTCTGTTTTACATCATCAGGAGGTTCTTGGAGATTTGGTTCAACAAGATCAATCTGCATGCACCTCTCCTCTTCACCTAATGAATACATATTTTTGAAGACATGAAAGGCCAGTTACTCATTATGCACTCTAAGCACTAATTCACCCTTTTCTACATCAATGAGAGCTCTCCCAGTGGCTAGGAATAATCTTTCTAGGATTATAGAGGCGTTTTCATCCTCCCTATGTAAAGAATCACAAAATTTGTTGGGAGAAAGAACTTCCCACTTTGACGAAGATATTTTCCACTATTCCATGTGCATACTTCAAAAATTTATCTGCCATTTATAGTGCTATCTTTGTTGGTTGTTCTTTTTTTGATTTGCAGTTTTTTCATCACAGATAAGGGTATTAAATTGATACTTGTACCCAGATCATACAAGGCTTTCAAAAAGGTAGTGCGCCCAATGGTACATGAAATTTGAAAGCTCCCTGGATCTGGCATCTTCCTTGGCAGGTAACTCTAAATTATGACATTACATTTCTTGGTCAAGACCACTGTCTCATTGACGATTGGATTTTTGACGGTTTAGAATTTCTCAAATAAATTCTCGTTGTAAAGTATAGTTTCTAAACCAAACAATAATCCTTTCGTACAAAAAGTTGTTTGTCACTAGTACAAACCCCTAAAATTTATAAACCGAAGTATTCAGACCTCGGGTCGTTCTCCCTAGGAATTGTAATGAAGTGTCTTGTTATTGGTTGTGATGTGTTTTGGGGTTTTTGATAAGAGGCATGAAAGTAAATGGCAATGAAAATAAACTAACAACTATAAAAAGCTCTTGGCAAGATATGAGAACTAGAAGTTCTATCCTAGTTATCCTTCTCAATTGTGATGAGTATTGTTCATTGCTACCACTTAGTTAACCTCTAACCATGGAGGAAAGTCAAGTGGATGAATCAATTTGATTCCTCAAGTCCTAATCAAATCCTAAAGGAAAGACTAGCTTTAGGGGTATTCAAATCAATTAGCAACTTCTAATTATCAATCAACAAAGGAATTAGAAAACTCAAGAGTCACTAATTACTCTATCTAGGCCAAGAGGGATAAAATCTACTCTAAAACCCAACCAAGCATTTCATCAAACACATGGAAGGCATAAAAGGAAAGCATAGTAAATCAACAACAAGAGCAAAACTAACAACAATTATTGCGAAGAATTAACAACAACAATCAAGGAAATCACAATTATCATGAATTACCTCAAATTGCATTATTGAAATGAAACTAAAAGAACAACAATCTATCCAAAACAAAATGAAGAATTACAATTATAGAAACACACAACTAGAAAGAGAGAGATGAGAGGATTGAGAATTGATAAAGGAAAATTGAATCAAAACATGAATTAAGTCTAGATCTAAGAAGAGAGATTAACCTAAACCTAATCCTAATTCTAGAGAGAAGTGAGAGCTTCTCTCTCTAGAAAACTAAACTAAAACTAATCCTAGTGAGTGTGTGTGTATGTATGAACATGTGTTGTCAATCCCCTTCAATCCTTGGCTTTTATGTGCATTTTGGCGCCAAAGTTGGTTGCTGAAACCTCTCCAAAATCGCCAGGCACGTGTTTCATAAATGAAGTCATGTGCCATCATCGGCGCGTGCGCGCACGGTACGCGTGCGCGTCCTTGGCCTGTTTCGCAATGTGCGCGCGAGCGCCTAGTGCGCGTACGCGTACATGGTCTGGATCAGCTCTTTGGCTTTTAGTGCTTCTCTCCACTTGTATGCTTCCTTCCTTACTTTCCTTGATCCATGCCTATCCTATTACATCCTGAGATTACTAGCAAACACATCAAGGCATCTTATGGAATCAAAGAGAAATTAGAATTCATCAAAATAAGGTTTAAAAAGCATGTTTTTACACTTAAGCATGAATATGGGAGAGATAACAAAATCATGCTAATTCATAGGCTAAATGTGACAAAAGGTTATCAAAATACTCTAAATTCAATACACAACAAACCGTCAAATTGGGGTTTGTCAACCTCCCCACACTTAAACCTTAGCATGTCCTCATGCTAAAATAAGAAGGAACCAAGGGTTATGACATTGAATGCAACTAAACTACATGAATCCTATCTAAATGCAACTACCTAAAATAAATGCAAATGCTTAATTCAAACACATCAAATTACCAAGAGAGCATGTGTAAGCATAAGGGCTAGGCAATAGGAATCAATTCCAAACCATAATTGTATTGATTTATCAAAAATAGTTTAAACTTGCAAGAATATAGATGATATGGGTGAACACATGTAGTTGAACTTTTGAACCCTCACCGGATATGTGTATCCGCTCTATTCACTCAAGTGTTTAAGGGTCAATCACTCAATTCTCTTCTAATCAAGCTTTCCAAAATTTGATTTTCTTCTAACAATCAACATTTATTCAATGCATGCATACATTCATCATGAGGTCTTTCATTTGGGTTGTAATGGGGTTAGGGTCAAGGTGGGATCATTTATGGCTAAGTGGGCTAAGATTTTGAATCTTTGATTAGCATAGACTTCCCCACCTAACTATATAATGACCTATACAAATTCAAACTATTCTAACTACCCATTCTTCACTTTTTTCTTGCATATTCATGCATCTCCTATTTGATTCATAACACCTATGCATTGATTCCTTTTTATTGACTTCTCTTTGGGGCATTTTGTCCCCTTTTTTTTTGTCTTTCTTTTTCTATTTCTTCTTTTCTTTTCATCATCATTTTTTTTTTCTTCTCATTTCTTTTTTTTTGTCAAACCATATACAAGAATATCAATGCATAAGGTCTATTCATTTGATTAGTACATGAGTATGTACCCAATTCCTAAATATGAAAGTGTACTACCCTTTTTATCCCATCCAATGTTCCCAAACCTCACCAACTTTGAATAATGAACACTCTCACTAGCCTAGGCTAATCAAAGATCCAAACAAGGACTTTTCATTGGTTTTTCGCCTTGGGCTTGTAATGTGCTAAATTTGAGAACAAGTTGGTTAAGCATAGGCTCAAAATTGGCTAACAATGGAGAATAAAGGTTTGGCTATTTGGGTAAGTGGCTAATAAAGTAATGGCCTCAATCATATAAATGCATAAATGCAAGAGATAAACGGACATATAGAATCAAGCAAATCAAGGATTACAATCATAGAAAGAGAACAATTTCACACAAGAAGGAAAATAAGTGGTTATAAAATGTAACCACATCAATAGGCTCAAGTCTCACAAGCTTGTGTTCTTAGTTCAATACATGCTTCACAAAGTATGAAATTCAAGCAAGTCTTACCAAAAATTTTCCTTTCAATCAATTGGGTTGATGCCCTATATTTAAACTTCTTGGAAACTTTCAATATTTGACTAAGCATTGTTGTGATTGAAAAATTCAAAAATTTTCTTAGTTCACCCTTTTCTTTTTTTTCACTTAAAATCAATTTCTTGTGCAAAAAGGGTAACTAAACAATTCAAGTATAGTTTCTAATCACAACCACAAACTAAAACAAAGATAAGCAAAATAAAAATAAAGATCCAACTAAAAGTACGAAATCTATCATCCAAAATATCTAAAATATCCAAAAGCATCAAAATAACTAAAATCCAAAATAAGCAATAAAAGTATCCCAAAGCAAACTAAAGATGCATCCAAATATATACAAAATGTGCAAAATAGGATAACTAGGCTGAAAAAATTCACCGGTTCCCAGATAGTGCTACCGGTACCCTCCCCACACTTAAAACCAAGCATCGTCCTCGATGCTAAATCGGAGGATCAGTGGGAGGTACAACGATAGGTGCAGGCTCGGACTGTGGGACCGGCTCCTCATGAATCTCTAGTGGCTCTGTAGTGGTAGGAGAATGCTGCTGAACCGGCGCCTCTGCAACCTCCTCCTGATGATCCTGATCATCAGAGGCCGGAGAGTCGGGAAGAGGGGGTAACTCAAGGCCCTGGGCCACAAACATCTGGTCTATCCGATCCAAACGGCGTCTGATATGGCGCTTCTCACGCTCTAGGAACCGGAAAAGACGCTGGACTAGGAGGTAAGTAGGCTCAGGTGCTGCTGGTGGATCAGTGGATGATGAGGGGGCTGCAGCTGTAGAGGAGGATGGGGCAGCCGTAGGGGCAGAAGGTGAAGGCGTCCCTACGGGAGCTCTGGCCCGAGATCGGCGTCTAGCAAGTGGCCTCTCGTGCACCCACCCACCCCAGGGAATGGTAACCTCCCTGTCATCAGCATCAGGGGGCGGCGGTCGCACATCATCATCCAACCATGGTACCTCGGCTAGGGCCGCCATACTCGTGACCAATGTAGGAAAAGGAAGTAGGCCACGAATATGCGCCCGCCACATACACTGTCTGATCAGTCTAGGGAAAGAGACTTCCTTCCCCTCCATAACACACCCAATAAGTAGGAGCATCTCCATAGGAATCTCAGAGAAGTGGGTGGTGGGAAGGACATAGCAAGCAAAGATCATCTGCCAAGTCTTGGCCTCCCTAGTCAGATGAGCAAACATCATCCCTTTCGGCTTGGTATTGTTGGCATCTATAACCCAAGTAGCCTCTGGTATCCCAATAACAGTCCTGAGTGCCTCATAATCGAAGGTCATACTGTGTATGGCTAACTCAGCCTGCTGATGGGCACACAACTCATCCGAGACATGCCTGCACTGTAGTGCCTCCTCAATGGCAGTCTCAGTGATCATAATCCCCCTACCCCTCACCTGAACTGAATCTAATGTCGGACGGAAGAAGTTGCAGTAAAATTCCTTCACCCAAGAAACATTGATATCCCCCAAATCCCGGTCAACAAAGTCAATACCCAAATCGATGATCCGACCGGAAATAGAACGTCTCACGTCCATCGGGAGAAGTAGCTTCTTCTCAATGTTGAGCTTTGTAGTCCGATATTTAGAAAACCGGAGCTCACAGTAGAGATTAGGGAATTTGTCCGGATTGGTAGAGGGTAACTGTTGGTTTTCCTTATCCACATCATTCAAAGGATTCTTGGCATAATTCTTATATGTGGAAGGAATGGAGGGAGTAGAGTGTTTTCTCTTTTTGGAGGTAGTGGCTATGGCTTTGCCTTTGTCAGACATCCTGAAAAAATGTGATAGAATGTATAAGACATTTAGCATTTAACAAATAAAGCATGTTCAGGAGACAATTGACAAAAAGAAACAACCATGATGTTGTAATGAATGTGCAAAAGTGAACAAATAAACCAAGAAAGCAACTTCATTAAAAGGAACAACTCATATTCAAAATGCAAGAAGATCATCATAATTTTGAAAGAATTGTTAAAGAAGGTTAAAGGGAGTGGAAGTTAGATAGTTAAAGAAATTAGTAGGTTAAAGAAAATGGATTAGTAATATGATGAGATTTATGCATAGTGAATGGAAAAGTTGTGGTTCATGTTCATAATGAGAAATGCAAATCTGGGAAGTCAAAGAGAAACGGAATGTTGCCCAAAACTGAATTAAAGACCAAAATGAACTAATTTCCTTGACAATTGGGCAGCATTTCGGCTGAAAATTGGACGTTCCCGGATAGCAAATGATCACAGTAAGCATAGCAACAACATCAATTAGTATAGCACCAATGATATGGGATTCAGGCAGCAATGAAATACACAAACACAATCCAAAAGCATCAAACAATATCCACATAGCAAACAGCAAATGAAGCACGAACGGAGCACTTATCAGGCCTAGAATTCTCTATCCAGCCCTAGCTACCTAACCGCAATTATTTCTAACTAACCTAACATACAAAATTTGAATTCAACTAACTAACATGCAATTGGACTAACTAACAGAAATTAAGGACTAACAGAAAAAAACAGAACAAAATTGAGTGGAACCTGGGAGCAGAGGAATCAGTAACGGAAGGGAGAACGGGGAAGAAGTATGGCTAAGCACTGCGCCGCCGTGAATGGTGGCCGGAAAGATGAGCAGCGGCGGTGGATGGCGGTTCGGTCAAGAAGAAGGGAGAAGAGTGAGAGTGGATGAGAGTAGATACGGTGAAGGAATGAGAGAGGGTGAGAGACCGTGAGCAGTGGCGGCCGCGGCGAGGACTGGGTAGCGGAGAATGCTGCCGGCGTTGGGACGGCGGTGAGCGGGGAGACAGAGGGAAGGAGAGAGAGAGAGAGGTGAGTGGAGGAAGGAGAGAATGAGTGGGGTTGGGAGTGTTTCGTGGTTGGCTAGGGGTGGTGGCCGGCGGTGGCTATTGTTGAAGATGGTGATGGTTGATGGTGTGCGCGACTGCGCAGTGTGCATCGCGTATTAGGGTTATCCCCATTTTAAATCGACGCGAGCGCGCACCTTGCGCGTCCGCGTCCATTTATGAAACTCGTGACCTACGCGTGCGCGTAAGTTGCGCTTACGCGTCGACGAGCGGAATAAGGAGGGATGCGTGCGCGTACAGTGCGCGCACGCGTGCATGGGGTTGGGCTAGAGGCATAGAGTTGGCCCAACCCAGGCCTAACTCTCTGGAGAATGGCCTGGAAGTTGCGCATTCAGATTGGCGCGCATGCGGCAGGTACGCGTCCGCGCGCAGTGAGAAAGTTAGGAGGTCCACGCGGGAGCGTGCAATGCGCTGTGGCGTGGGTGGCAGGATAGGTGTGGGCGCGTGCGCGTACAGTGCGCGCACGCGTGCATCAGATTGGGCCAGAGGCTTAGAGTGGGCTTGAGGCACGTCCAACTCTCGGGTCCGTCGCCTAGGGTGATGGCAGCACTCATGGACGCGCGCGCGGCAAGCGCGCGTCCGCGTACATTGCTAAGGTATGAGGTGGCGCGCTGGCGCTATGTGCGCGCCCGCGCAGGTTGAGTTGAGCCTGGGGCCTAAAGCTAGCCCAGAGCCGGCTCAACTCTCTGGAGTTTGGCTCAAAAACCTGCAGCAACGAATCGGCGCGGACGCGGCGTGTGCGCGTCCGCGTGAACGTCCATGTTATTAGAAAGGGCGCGCACGCACGTTGTGCGCGTCCGCGTGGGTCGAGTTGGGCTTGAGGCATAATGTTTGCTCACGGGAGGCCCAACTCTCTGGTGTTTGGCTCGTGGTGCATCCTCACAGGGACGCGTGCGCGTACATGGTGCGCTTGCGTCCACCCCTTTTTTTTTTAACAGAAACAAATTGCTAGGTGCTCCCCTTAGTGTTCACAACTCTTATTCACTCAATCATCATACAATTCACACAAAAAAATTGCAATTTTGATATTGTTCATCTACTACTAAACACAACATGTATATGACTAAGCTAACAATTAAATTGTACAAACAAATTTGTATGAAACATCTACCTACAATGGTAACTCAAATCACTTATTAAGTAAATGTAAAAGATTGGAAAGAGTTTACCATGGTGGGGTGTCTCCCACCTAGCACTTTTAGTTTAAGTCCTTAAGTTGGACATTTGAGAAGCTCTTTGTCATGGTGGCTTATGTTTGTATTCATCCTTGAATCTCCAAGGATCCATGCTCTTCAATTGGTTGACAGAATTTCCAGCCATTTTTATTGAGCTTGGGCAGAGTTCCACCCAAAATACGAGTCCCCATATTTGATCTTCATTTAGCGAACCGGGATCCCATATCTTATTTTCGCATCCATCCGTTGGTTGAGTTTCATGATTTTGTCGGATGGGTAGTTGACATAAATGTGGTGGACACATGGAATTCTCTTTACTCCAACAATGCTTCCTTCTAGATCCATACAAGGTAATCCTTGTCCCAACATCATCCCTATACCTTGAGGCCTTGACCTTAATGAGCTTAACACCTACTTTCCAACCACTACACAACTCATTCTTACTTTTGATTCCACAGAGAGTTCTAAGTTGACCATCATTTTCAATCAAACCATATTCAAGCGAGAAATTAAAGCTTAGAGATAGAGATTTTACCTACTTAAATGCTGTTTTTGATGGTAGCTTGGGAGAGAGGGCTTCCCCACACTTAGACAATGCAAGATCTACCTCTTTGTGCTCCTCTTTGGTTGTTTCCACCTCTTCACAGGCTTCTTTAAATTCAACCTTTTCCTTTTTTTCACATGACTTGGTGTTGACATTTTGTTTGATGGAGGGTGATTCAACTTTGGATAGGAATTCATCGATGAATGAATTCATCTCTTGATCTACCTCTTCATATTCTTCAATTTCAATATACACCATGTCATTTTCGTTCTCCGTGGGAGGTTGTACACACTCTTCTATAGCTTCAACTTCATGTCCAATGGGAGAGGATTCGATTGTAGAGAGGAATTCATCCATGATTGAATCCATCTCTTGATAAGCTTCTTTCAAGTCTTCAATGATGATATGCCTTGGAGGTTGCGCACCCTCCTCAACATCAATTTCAAGTTTCTTGGAAAAGTGCTCCATGGTGCTACATTCCCATGGACTTTCAACATCCCCTAGATCTTCAACCACTTCTTCCTTTTCTTCAATGATCATAGGCTCCTCCAATTGTTCCAACACAAAATGGTATCCTTCATCCCCCACCGAATCTTCCAATGTCTCCTTCATGCTTTGTTCTTCTTTTGACTTTTCGCATGGGATCATGGAAGTATCTTGAGCTTTCAAACATCGGTAGGCCAAGGTGGACACTACCTTGGTCAAGTTGGTCACAAACTCAAGTGTATCCCGTTTCATGGCTTCTTGTCCTTGAAGTAACAAAGTGAGAGGGTTGTTTATTAATGCTTGTGGTGAGTAAGAAGGATCATCATTTTGGAGAGACGGTGCATAATAAGAAGGTGGTTCTTCTTGGTGAGGTTGTGGAGATTGTGTGTATTGAGGTGGTTCTTGGTAGTAATCTAAATAGGGTTGTGGTGGTCCTAAAGGTTCTTGCTCATAATGGTCATAAAAATATGATATGGATGGTTGGTCATAGGGTGGATATGGATCATAGGAAGGTGCTTGGTATGGAGAGGCTTGTGAGAATGGTTGCGGCTCATGTTGAGGATATGGTTCATAGGCATATGGTGGTGGTTCTTGAAAATCACAAGGCGGTTCACCATAGCCATTGGGTTGATATGCATCATAGGATGGCTCTTCTTCATAGTGTATTGGTGGAGGTTGTTGCCATGAGGATTGATCATATGCATATGGCTCCTCCCACCTTTGATTGTTCCATCCGTGATACACCTCCTCATTGAAGCTCTCATTACCTACAACACAATTGGAACCAAGCTCATAGCCAAAGTGAGAATTCATGGTGGAAAGGGAAAATAAAATTCTACACTAGCAAATAAAGCAAAAAGGCAAGATATTTACACTATTCACATATGTACAACAACCAATAACACAACACCATTGCAAGTCCCCGGCAACGGCGCCATTTTGACGATTGGATTTTTGACGGTTTAGAATTTCTCAAATAAATTCTCGTTGTAAAGTATAGTTTCTAAACCAAACAATAATCCTTTCGTACAAAAAGTTGTTTGTCACTAGTACAAACCCCTAAAATTTATAAACCGAAGTATTCAGACCTCGGGTCGTTCTCCCTAGGAATTGTAATGAAGTGTCTTGTTATTGGTTGTGATGTGTTTTGGGGTTTTTGATAAGAGGCATGAAAGTAAATGGCAATGAAAATAAACTAACAACTATAAAAAGCTCTTGGCAAGATATGAGAACTAGAAGTTCTATCCTAGTTATCCTTCTCAATTGTGATGAGTATTGTTCATTGCTACCACTTAGTTAACCTCTAACCATGGAGGAAAGTCAAGTGGATGAATCAATTTGATTCCTCAAGTCCTAATCAAATCCTAAAGGAAAGACTAGCTTTAGGGGTATTCAAATCAATTAGCAACTTCTAATTATCAATCAACAAAGGAATTAGAAAACTCAAGAGTCACTAATTACTCTATCTAGGCCAAGAGGGATAAAATCTACTCTAAAACCCAACCAAGCATTTCATCAAACACATGGAAGGCATAAAAGGAAAGCATAGTAAATCAACAACAAGAGCAAAACTAACAACAATTATTGCGAAGAATTAACAACAACAATCAAGGAAATCACAATTATCATGAATTACCTCAAATTGCATTATTGAAATGAAACTAAAAGAACAACAATCTATCCAAAACAAAATGAAGAATTACAATTATAGAAACACACAACTAGAAAGAGAGAGATGAGAGGATTGAGAATTGATAAAGGAAAATTGAATCAAAACATGAATTAAGTCTAGATCTAAGAAGAGAGATTAACCTAAACCTAATCCTAATTCTAGAGAGAAGTGAGAGCTTCTCTCTCTAGAAAACTAAACTAAAACTAATCCTAGTGAGTGTGTGTGTATGTATGAACATGTGTTGTCAATCCCCTTCAATCCTTGGCTTTTATGTGCATTTTGGCGCCAAAGTTGGTTGCTGAAACTTCTCCAAAATCGCCAGGCACGTGTTTCATAAATGAAGTCATGTGCCATCATCGGCGCGTGCGCGCACGGTACACGTGCGCGTCCTTGGCCTGTTTCGCAATGTGCGCGCGAGCGCCTAGTGCGCGTACGCGTACATGGTCTGGATCAGCTCTTTGGCTTTTAGTGCTTCTCTCCACTTGTATGCTTCCTTCCTTACTTCCCTTGATCCATGCCTATCCTATTACATCCTGAGATTACTAGCAAACACATCAAGGCATCTTATGGAATCAAAGAGAAATTAGAATTCATCAAAATAAGGTTTAAAAAGCATGTTTTTACACTTAAGCATGAATATGGGAGAGATAACAAAATCATGCTAATTCATAGGCTAAATGTGACAAAAGGTTATCAAAATACTCTAAATTCAATACACAACAAACCGTCAAATTGGGGTTTGTCACTCATCTCCCTTTGAAGGCCTCTTCTTGGAAAGTAAATCCTTCACACACTTGACATAGAGAGGCATTTTCTCCAAAATCTTAGCAAAAGGAATATTGATTTGCAACTTTCTGAAGACTTCCAAGAACATTGAAAACTGCTTGTCCTTGGTCTCATTTTGGAGCCTCTAGGGATATGGCATTTCAGACTTGTACTCAGGTGATGTAGGCTTTGCCAGATATTGCTCAAGATCAACCGGAAAGGGATTATCAGGGTGCCTCTCAGGGGTGTGCTTCTCCTTGGCTTGTGCCTTCTCTGGGGCATCTTTTCAACCGGTCTCTCAGTAACTTGTGCTTCCTCACCTGCCACTGGTCCACTTACCAAGGTAATAATCTTGCACTCCTCTCTTAGATTTGAAATTGTGTTACTAGGAATGGTATTGGTGGACTCTGATAAATCTCAGTAACTTTTGTGGCTATTTGACCCATATAAACCTCTAAGTTTCTAATTGCCGATCTGGTTTCCTACATGAAACTAAGAGTACTCTTGGAGAGCTCTACAACTATAGATTCCAAGTCAGAGAATTTCTGAGAATGTGAAGATGCATTGTTGTTGTTGAAATATTCTGATTGAAATTATTCTGATGGCCCTAATTGTTATTGAAGCTCTGGTGCCTCTGTGGTTGATTTTTCATCCAAAATTTGGGTGATTCCTCCACCTCAGATTATAAGGCTTGGAAAAAGGATCATTATTGGGGGGTTTGGAGGAATTTTCCACATAATTAACATGTTCAGAGAAAAATTGACCATACTCATAAGGCTCACCTTGAGGGAATCTACCATTCATGTCATAGAAAGCATCTTGGGTATTAATAGCTAAAACTTGTAGTCCACCCAAGTGTTGAGTAATGGCACTGATCTATGAGACATGGCTTTATTCTGAGCAAGAATTGTGTCCAAAGCATCCAATTTCATGACTCCTTTTTTCACAGAGGTCCTCTCAGAAGAGTACAGATATTGGTTGTTAGCAACCATCTCAATCAGATCTAGAGCTTCCTCAGGAGTCTTTTTTTATATGAAGTGACCCACCTGCATAATTATCCAAAGATATTTTGGTGGCCTCAGTAACTCAATCATAAAAGATCTGCAACTGAATCCAGTCTGAAAATATGTCAAGAGGATATTTTCTAAGCATCAACTTGTACCTCTCCCAGGCTTTATAGAGAGATTTACCCTCTCACTACCTGAAAGTTTGAACATCAGTCCTCAGCTTAGTCAGCTTCTGAGGTGAAAAGAATTTGGTCAAGAATCTGTTGACCAATTTATCCTATGTATCCAAACTCTCCTTAGGTTGTGTGTCAAGCCACTGATTGGCTCTGTCCCGTACAGTAAACAGAAAGAGTAAAAACCGATAAATATCAGGATGGACTCCATTGGCCTTCACCATATCATAAATTTGTAGGAAATTTGAGATGAACAAGTTTGGGTCTTCGTGCAGGAGTCCATAAAACTGACAATTTTGTTGCACCAGAGAGATGAGTTGAGGTTTTAGTTCAAAGTTGTTAGTCCCCACAAGAGGTACTTCAATGCTATTGCCATAGAAGTTAGAATTTAGAGCAGTATAGAAGCCAAGAGTCCTCCTAGGTTTCTCATAAGCATTAGGAGCATTGGGAATAACAACATTGTTGTTGTTTGGCTCTATAGTGACCTCTTTAGTTTCCTTCTCAAAAATATCCTTGAGATTCTCAGCAGTTTTGTAAGCTCTAGCCTGTTGTAAATGCCTTCTCAAAGTCCTCTCAATCTCAAGATCAAATTCAAGAAGAAATTTTTTGTCCCTGTTCCTCCGCATAAACAACCAAAAAATAAGAAAATGCGGATCCTCAATGTCACAGGGAAGAGAATTCGGGTAAATCAACTATAAAATAAAAAACAAACTAAATAAAAGAACAAAAATTAAATGGAAGGAAAAAAAGGAATGAAAATTGAGAAAGAAGAAAAATTGAAATTAATGAAAAAGAAAAATAAAAGAATATTTTTTAATTAAAAATTGAAACTAAATAATAAAATAAAAAGGACAGGAAAAACAAAGGAGGAGGGACGAAACTGAAGGAAAAAGAAAAAAGAAAATGAAAATAAAAATTAATAATAAAAGAAAACTAATTGAAAAGGAAAAATCATCTAATCTAGGTAATCAAACAAGGGGTAGTTGTTAATCACAGTCAATTCCTGTTAACAACGCCAAAAACTTAGTGTAGATTTTAAAATACTACAATTGAACCGGCAAGTGCACCGGGTCGTGCCAAGTAATATCTCAGGTGGGTGATGGTCGATCCCACGAGAATTAATGGATCAAGCAACAATAGTTGACTGATTAAGCTAGTCAGACAAACCAAATTGAGTGTTTTGAGTTCTAAATTGCATAAAACAGTAAATGAGAGAATTTAAATAAGCAAACAGTGAATAGGTTGCGAGATTAATATGAAAAAATAGTTAAGGTTTTGGAGTTGTTCAGATTTCCGGATTAACAATTCTTATTAACTACTTTGATTATGCAAAGATTCAATTCACAGCAAACTTTAAGTGATTAAGCTCCAATTACTTAGTAATTTAATCCTCTTCTAACTCAATTAACCGCCAATTCCTTTGTCACTTAATCTAATTAGAGGGTTTAAGTTCAAATCCTAGTTTATAAGCCACACAAAACCCTAAAAAAACCAAAGATAAGATGATTATATGTCACATATCATGTTAAGTCCAGGTAATTAGAGAGTCATGAGAATTCAGTTTTAAGCTGTTATTCAAGTGATATAACTTTTTCAAGATTCAACAAGAATTCAATTTAGAAAAGAATTATTTTCCAATATACTCTAATCCAAGGATGAAGAACAAAATTAATTCTTGAATGTAAATCAATGAATTAATCAGAAGTAGAAAACAATAGTATTAATTCATCTAAATAAACAGAGCTCGTAACCTTAACAATGGAGGTTTAGTTGTTCATGGTGTGAAAAATCCTAGCAGAAAAAAATGTAAAGTGTGGAAGAGGAGAAGAGAAGAAGCCCCAAGAGATGAATCTTTTCTCCTTTTAGACCCAGTTTTAGACCCAATTTTCGGCCCAGAAACACAGACTAGAGCCAGGGAACAACAAAGACTCAAGACACATTCTCATTACGTATAGTCTCAGCTTTAGTTTTGAATCTTAGAGAGAATTCTACTACCTTTTCTAGGTTTTCTTCACATTCATAGTTTTTAGAGTTTTATTGCTTTTTCTTTGGATATTGAGAAGAGTCATTACCTCCGTTGAAGCTTGATTATTCTAGTTTGTTTCCCTATTCCTTTACTCTTTTACTGCCTATTCACCCTGTTTGGATAAGTATGTTTATGATTTTGGGATTTATTAATGCAAAGAATCACTTTTACTTTTAATTAATTTGCAGTTATTGTTTATCATGTCTTCCTTTTATTCCCCTCTTAATTCTGTGAAAGTTATTTTCATGTTAATGGAGTAGTTTCCTAACTTGATTGGGAGTTGATTAAGAGGAGAACTTTGAGTTGGGAATACTCAAGTGTCAATCTTAATTGGAAGTTGTTGGTTGACTCTCTAGACTCTAACTCTAATCCTTTCTTAGGAGAGGATTAGGACTCGAGAATAGGGTTAGTTGGTTGGTTACTTGACTTTCCCTTATTATATAAGGGATGATCAAGTAGAACAACAACCTTTTATTATTACACTTGGAAAAATTCAACAAGGATAGAACCTCCAATTAATCTCCTCCCGGTCAAGGCTCTTATTTGAATTATATCAATTCTCTCGTTAATTTCCGTTGCTTAAATTCACCGTTATTTATTTTTCTGTTTTTCAAACTCAAAAATTTCTTGAAAAACCTCTGACCAATAAGCTGCACTCTTTTGTCAACTTGTTGGGAGACGACCTGGGATTTCTACTCCCAGTACTTTGTTCTTAATTTTGTGACAACTCTTTTCTAAATTGATAAGCAGATTTTAGTCGGTTAAGAACTGTACTTGCAATGCTGTTTTCTCTATAAATTCTTAATCGGTGAATTTCTGCCACGTCAGTAAGCTGAAGTGGAAGAAAAATGGTGCAAAGAGCGTCAAAGTCAAAAGGTAGTTATTGCCTTTTCTTGAGCAGCAAGGCTTGCTACTTGATCTTCTAGCTAAGTGGAGGACATGGGTGCAAAAGTCGAGGAGTCAAGTGAAAAAATGTGGGACTTGAAGATCAAGGAAGACGTGTAAGTCAAAACCTAAGGGACAAGATTCTTCATGGTCAAGGCAAGGTCATGGCTTAGAAAAAGAAGGAAGTAAGATCGTGGACAACATGCTTCATGGCAAGTCTATCTCCATGGTTTATAAATAGTAAAAAGTCTGAAGAGTTCATTTTTCTAGTCCCAACGATGCAACGGAAGACCATGGAGTACAAGTGCATGTGAGTGTTGGAAGTCCATTTTTATTTGTTTTTTCTTTTATTTTCTTTTTCTGTTTCTTTTCATTTATTTACTTTACGCATTTTATTTTTACTTCTGTTCTTCAAGCATTTTGCTTGCTCTCAATTTCAATTTTAAAGCTTCATCTGTTTATTTATTATTTGCCACAATTCAAGCATCTCATACATTTCGACACAAACGCTAAGTAATTCCTAAGTCGAGCCCACTCTTTTTCAGAGGAGTCGTATCTGCTCTCCGATAAAGCTTGATTCAACACCCTGTCAAAAAATCTTGTCGAGGTTACCAAAAATCAAGTGAAATAAATTGGCACGTGTGGTGGGACTCTAGGTTAAGTAACGTGTCAAAATTTGCATGCAATTACGAAGTAGGAAGTTGATAATGACTAATAGAACCTCTATTTCGACAGATACGTCGAATAACGACACTGGTGAAAATACAAGAGGCCCAGAGGCAGAGGCTGGACCATCAAGTCGAATGACGAACCCTGTTATTACAGAGGGAGTTCTTTTGACTGTACCCAATACGTGGCCTCCATACGGATTGCCTCCAAATTACTCTCCACCGTTGAAGAATCCCAACATGGGATATATACATATATATGAGGTACAACCACAAAAAGAACAACCCCTTGTATAATCCTACATCTCCTATAGGATATCCTTTAATGGGTATGCCGGCCATAACCTTAATATGGAAAAGCATAATGAGTATCAATATTTAATGAATAATCTCCATATTTAGGGTTTGTACCCATGTCCTTGCAAATTCCAAATGTTGTTTTGACACAAGGCACAGGGGCAACCCAAGTATATTTGACAATTAATGGAGGATGAACCTCCATATTTCCAGAGATGCCGAGACAAGTTCGTATAAGAACAACGTCTCCTAACACAGTCGAATCTTTGACTGTGTTTAGACAACAAATTGAGGACAGCCATCATGATTTGGTCAATATGATTACACGGCAGATGGCTACAGTCTTAAATCGTATAATAGAAAATAATAATGCAAGAATAGAGCAGATAGCTCGATGTGTCGATGATATTAAAGGAATAGTTAATCGATAGTTTATATCACTGATAGGTGGAATGCATGGTAATAATCCTCTCCTAATGTTAAATAGAGGAGATGATCCAAATTCTAACTAAGGCTAGAGCAAACAATATTGCTCAAACTTATGGTCAGAATATAACACAAGCTGTAGAACAGATTTTGAATCGAACAGGATTAAATGTTCAGGTGACAAATCAATCCTATTTTATATCTCCCTTTCCAGATTATGTCTTGCAATCTGAGCTCTCTGAGAGAGTAAAACTCCCAAATTCCTCACTAAGTTTGCAGGTAAAAATGGAGATTCGACGGTTGAGCATATAGCTCGCTATACAGTCGAAATCGGTGAGTTAGCTGGTAATGAATTTTTAAAAATGAGATATTTTTCCTCTTCTTTGACAAAGAATACATTCACATGGTTTTCAAATTTGCAACTTAACTCAATCCATAGCTGGGTTCAGTTAGAAAGAAGTTTTTGTGATCAATTATTTAGAGGTGGGATGAAAGTAAATTTGTCTAATTTATTCACGGTGAGAAGGAAAAAATTCGAGTCGATTAATGACTATTTTATTAGATTCAAGAATATGAGAAACAAATATTTCACTCTATTCCTGAACCTGAAATAGTCAAAATGGCCATCAATGGTCTCGACTTCAATATTCGAAAGAAATTAGTGAACCAGCAATTTCTCGACTTTACTCAATTGGCTGATAAAGTTCGAGAAATTGGAAAGCTCAATAAAGAAAAAGAAGAACTTGACGAGCAAAAGAAAACCTTTCTTTAATACAACAACAACAAAGCCTTATCCCACTAAGTGGGGTCGGCTACATGAATCAAACGACGCCATTGTGCTCTGTCATGTATCATGTCTACAGAGAGACCGTTTACATGTAGATCTCGTTTGACCACCTCATGGATGGTCTTCTTAGGTCTTCCTCTGCCTTTCGCCCTTTGTCCATCTTCCATCTCATCCACCCTCCTGACTGGATGTTCTATCGGTCTTCTTCTCACATGTCCAAACCACCTGAGACGCGATTCAACCATCTTTTCCACAATGGGTGCTACTCCAACTCTCTCCCTTATATCTTCATTCCTTATTTTATCCAATCGCGTGTGACCACTCATCCATCTCAACATCTTCATCTCTGCCACACTCAGCTTATGTTCGTGCTCTCCTTTAGCCGCCCAACACTCCGTACCATACAGCATAGCCGGTCTTATAGCGGTGCGATAGAATTTACCTTTAAGTTTTAAAGGCACTTTTTTGTCGCATATAAAACCAGATGCACTCCGCCATTTTGACCAACCTGCTTGGATCCTATGATTTACATCATGTTCAATCTCTCCATTATCCTGTATGATGCACCCAAGATACTTAAAACTTTTAACTTTTCGTAAGGTGTTCTCTCCAATTTTCACCTCTATATTGGAGTTTTCCCTTCTCAGACTGAACTTACATTCCATATATTCCGTCTTGCTACGGCTTATGCACAGACCATACACTTCTAGAGCTTCTCTCCATAACTCCAACTTCTTATTTAGGTCTTCCCTTGACTCTCCCATAAGGACGATATCATCGGCAAAAAGCATGCACCATGGCACAGGCTCTTGGATGTGCTCTGTGAGTACTTCCAAGACTAATGTGAAAAGGTATGGACTTAAGGATGATCCCTGGTGTAATCCTATACCAATAAGAAATTCCTCTGTCACACCACCTTGAGTCTTCACACTAGTTGTGGCCCCATCATACATGTCTTTAATTGCCCGAATATATGCGATCCTTACTCTCCTCTTTTCTAAAACCTTCCATAAGACCTCCCTTGGTACCCTATCATACGCTTTTTCCAAATCAATAAACACCATGTGTAGATCCCTTTTATTACTACGATACCTCTCCATCATCCTTCTTAATAGGTATATCGCTTCAGTGGTAGATCTGCCTGGCATAAATCCAAATTGGTTCTCTGTTACTTGTGTCTCTTTTCTCAACCTCCGTTCTATCACCCTTTCTTTAATAAAAAGTTAAAATTATGTCAACTGTATTAGTGAAGACGGGTCCAACAATGAGTTTTCCTGTACTGCAGAATTAAAAGATGGACCCCATATGTGTGTTTCGCTCTTTTAATCCAGCAAAAGACAAAACTCATTTGACAGGAAGAAGAAGTTATTCTTTCGACTTGACAAAAGCTGAACAAATTTTCAACATGCTATTAAAAGATAAATAGCTTGTACTCCCCGATGGGAAAAGGATGCCATCTGTTTCTGAAATTAGAAATAAAAAGTTTTTTAAATTTTATCAAGCCTCTGGACATTATACTAATAATTATGTCTGTTCAGGGACTTGATACATAAGTCAATTAGTGATGGTCGACTAAAGTTCGAAGAAAAACCTGAGATGAAAATGGATTCTGATCCTTTCCAGGTCACAGCGAAGTTTGTAGAAATAAAGGAATTGACTTTCTCGATTAGCATGGCCTCTCTCGAGCCTGTTGGAAAAAAACGGTCAATTCAAACTCGACATGTTTAAAACATGAAGGTCCATCTATCTAACGGTAGGAGAGGACCTGTTGGATTTTTTGCTAAGGCAAAGAGAAGAGGAAGGTAATTTTGCTATTTGTCCTCGATGCAGTGCTTTATTTGACACCTCAGTTGCTAAGGCTTTTGACTTCTACAAAAAGAGAAGAGAGCAGGTTTACCAAGAAGGGTTGAGAAAAGCCCAACTAAAGCAGCAAGGTAAAAGTTGAGATTCCTCAAATGCCCCTGTTAGGCAGCAGATGCCTACGGTGGTCACGGTTGATCAGAAATCCCATGGGGTGTCAAGTCGAACTAAAGTTCCACCTGCCAATGTGTCGAACAATAAATGGGTACAGAATAATGCTTTAAACTACTCAAGAAATTATAACTTTAACATTCCCATAGGAGATTTTGGAAATTGGGCTGGAAACAAAAAAAGAGGTTCTTTTCGACGATGGGCAAGCAGAAGAGGTGGCAGTTGAGCTAGATCTTGACACAACTTTCAAGATAGAGCTCCCTTCATTCCAAGAGCTGTGACGTAGGCACAAAAGGCATATGTTGACATAGATGGTCCATATCTCGAGTTGGGTAAAAACAGTAAGTCACCCAATAAGGAAGAACAAAAGGAGGATAAAACATCATTGACCAAGATCCAGAAACCAAAGGATGTATCGAAAGAAACATCCATCACTAAGCCAATTTCTAAGTCAAAATAATAGATACGTTTGACTCTGAGTTTGAAGATGACTTGGATGTCATATTTTGTGAAACTGATTTTGGTTATGTAGCCACAGTGTCGATACTACCTTTCTACTTTCAGGGTGGCTCTGAAAGCCCTTGGGGTTGTCTCAAAAGAGATTGTGATGATGTCATCCCAGGAGACGAGTGCAGGTTTATTGAAAATAGATTTATCAAAGAGGGGTTATTTGAAGGGCCTGATCAAGGGTCATCTTTGACCTTTACATATCAAAGCAAAGGTGGAAGGATTGGTGATCAATCGCATCTTGGTCGATAGAGGAGCATCAATTAACTTGCTACCTGAGAGCATGCTCCCACTATTCCAGAAAATAGTTGAAGATTTGATTAAGACAAACTTCGTTGTTATTGGATTTAACGGTAAGTCGACAACAGCCCTGGGAATAATCTCACTCAGGGTTAAAGTAGGAAGTGTCAAAGGATCCACGGTATTTATAGTGGTGCCTACTAAGGCAACCTTTAATATGCTACTGAGAAGAAATTGGATCCATGGAGTAGGGGCAATTTCCTCGACTATGCATAAAAAATTACTGATATGGGACGAGGATGAAAGGATCAAAGAAATTGAAGCTGACGACATCCTTTGTTGAATAGATGAATATCAGCTTTAAGGAGTATCATACTAGTGTTCGATCACTAGAAATTGATATGAGTACCTTTAACCCAGCACTTATCAAAGGCTGTTATGTCGGGGCCCATGGTATGAAGTCAGTCTCTATGGCCAAGGAAAGCTTGGCCACAGAATCCACTTGATGGATATATCTAGCCATTGGACTTGACTCTCAGCCTATATGGCTGAGAAGAAGGAGTTCACAGGGAAACATGCACTTGATTGTATATATGATCTCGACCCCTTAGGATTTGAGAAGTTTGGTATATTTTCAAAAGACTTGCACAATAAAAAAGTCAAAGTACCAGACCCTCTCGAGGAAGTCGAGATTGGTGGAGAAGGTCAAGTTACATATGTCAGCAAATGCTTGGATCCTATTTTCAAGAAGAAGCTAATCGAAGTGATGAAGAGATATTAGGATTCATTTTTAGGATCTTATTGTTGTTGAAAGCTGGTTTCATTCGAACAGCCAGGTATGTCGAATGGATTTCTAATATTGTGCCTGTCATTAAGAAAAATGAAAAACTGAAAGTGTGTATTGATTTCAGGGATTTGAATAAAGCGACACCAAAGGATGAGTATCGAATGGCAATTGCAGAGATGCTGATCGACTCTACAGCAAGAAGCGAAATTCTGAGCTTCATGGATGGATACTCAAGATATAATCAAACATTCATATCCCAAGAAGATGTGTTGAAAATAGCTTTTCGATGCCCTGGAGCCTTTGGTACCTATGAATGGTTAGTCATGCCATTTGGACTAAAGAAAACTGGGAAAACTTGCCAAAGAGTTATGAATTTGATTTTCCATGATTTTATTGGTAAGTTTATAGAAATTTACATTGATGATGTAGTGGTAAGGTCGGAGTCGAAACAATCTCATTTGGGTAACCTAGAAACTGCTTTTAAACGAATGAGATATCATCGATTTAAAATGAACCCAATGAAATGTGCTTTTGGTGTATCTGCAGTAAATTTTTTTGGGATTTATTGTGCAAAAAAAGGAATAGTGGTCGACACTAACAAGTGCAAAGCTATCTTCAACTCATTACCTCCCAAAAATAAGAAAGAACTTTAAAGTTCCTTAGGTAACTTGAATTTTCTTCGACGTTTCATTTCAAACCTGTCAGGAAAAACAAGGATATTTACTCCTTTGTTGAAATTAAAATAGGGAGAAGAATTAAAATGGGAAGAATAACACTAACAAGCATTCGACTAGATCAATAAGTATTTGAATTCATCACTGATGATTGGATTTTTGACGGTTTAGAATTTCACAAATGAAATCTCGTCGAAGTATAGTCTCTAAACCAACAATAATCCTCTCATACAAAAATTTGTTTGTCACAAGTACAAACCCCTAAAATCTATAAACCGAAGTATTTAAACCTCGGGTCGTCTCTCAAAGGACTTGCAGGGTAGTGTTCTTGTTATTGGTTATGGACTTGTTTATTTTGGGGTTTCAGATGAGAAATATGAATAGTAAATGGTAAGAAAACTTTATTAACAAAATGGTCTTGGCAAGGTTTGGTTGTCAAGGGTCTTCATCATTATCACTAGCCACAAGTATGGTAGTTGCAAGGATTAATCTCACTAAGTCATCCTTTAATCAAGTAGCAAAGGAAAGTCAAGTGAGTAATATCAATCCAAGTCCATAAGTCCTAGCTTTTCACTAATTGGATTATTGAAGGCTAGAGTCAATGCCTATCAACTATCAATCAATTAGACACTAGAAACTCCAGAAATCCTAAGTCACCTTCTCAAGCCAAGAACATAGAATTCTACTCTAACATCCTCTCAAGCATTTCATCAAACACTTGGAGGGTAATGAAAGAAAGCATTTTTATTTGTAAGAATAAAAGGAATCAACAACCAACAATTACAAAGAATTAACAAAACAACAATCAACAACATCACAATCACATGAATTATCTTAAATTGCATTATTAAAAGAAAACAAAAGAACAAAAATATCTCAATTACAAAACCTAGAAACAAAATAAGAGAAATTACAACAAGAGGATAGGGATAGAAAGAAGAACCAAAGTGTAGCAATCATCAATTGAAGGTAGAAGTAGAAGGAGACTTGAATTAAACCAAGAACTATGAGATCCTAATCTAACCCTAATTCCTAATCCTAATTCTAGAGAGAATAGAGAGCTTCTCTCTCTAGAAACTAACTCTAACTACTAAACTATGACTAATGATCTAAAGTATGTTGATTCCTCTTTAATCCTTGGCTTAAATAGCATCAGAAATGAGTTGGATTGGGCCCACAAGGCTTCTAAAATTGCTGGCCACGTGTTGCATTAAGTGGGTCATGTGCCACCATCGGCGCGTCCGCGTACTGTGCGCGTGCGTGCCCCTATGCGCGATGCAACTATGGCAAATCTTATATCATTTCGAAGCCCCGGATGTTAGCTTTCCAACCCAACTAGAACCGCATCATTTGGACCTCTGTAGCTCAAGTTATGGTCGTTTAAGTGCGAAGAGGTCGGCTTGACAGCTTTTCGGTTCTTTCATTTCTTCATGAGTTCTCCAACTTTTCATGCTTTCTTTCTTCATTCCCTTGATCCAATCTTTGCCTTCTAAACCTTAAATCACTTAACAAACATATCAAGGCATCTAATGGAATCAAGGTGAATTAAATTTATTTATTTTAAGACCTAAAAAGCATGTTTTCACTCTTAAGCACAATTAAGGGAGAAGTTATAAAACCATGCTATTTTATTGAATAAATGTAGGTAAAAGGTCATAAAATCCCCTAAAATCAATACAAGATAAACCCTACAAATGGGGTTTATCAATCACCGATCTTGGCCGCTGTTAAGCAAGGCCAACCACTACGGTTATACATAGCTGCGTCAGAAACATCTCTAGGGGGCATGCTGACCCAAGAGGACGAAGATGATAGTGAAAGAGTGGTTTACTATCTAAGTCAAATGTTGACTGATGTAGAGACTCAATATAGTGCAGTTGAAAAACTTTGCTTAGCCTTATATTTCTCTTGTACTAAGCTAAAAAGTTATTTAATTGGAAAGAATATTTATATTGTTTCAAAATTTGATGTTATTAAATACATGTTTTCTTATCTAATATTGAGAGGTCGAATTGGCAAGTAGATGTTAGCCTTAATCGAATATTCTTTATTTTATGTCTCTGTCAAGGCTGACCAAAGGTAAGTGATTGCTGACCTTCTAGTAGACCACCCTTGCGTCGATATTGATGAATTGGCTGATATTGTTGATGTTGATGAACGCAAGGTGTGTTTAGTCAAATGAAACAGTGCATTTTTTTATTCTCCTTTATTGTTGGATTTTTACCACGCAAAATCTGACGGTAATTTTTGCTCCAGATTCAATTATGGTATCCAATGGTAATAAAAATCAAAAGTCAATTTTCTTTCATTGTCATAGGAAATTCTCACGGTAAATTTGACTGTAATTAGCATATTTGTAGTAGTAAATAATATATATAAAATTAAAAGTATAGTTGATGGATAGTAATTAAGAAATGAGTTTAAAATTTTAAATTCCTAAATCTTTGTGTTTTATGAACTTTAATCTTTAAATTTTAAAAATTATGTAAATTGAAAACCGATCCCCTCCTCCCCCTATGGTTTCCAATGTATATTTAACATATTATTATGTGGACATTATTTTAATGAAATTTTTTAAATATAAAATTTTAGTACTTTTTTTAGTTACATTATGCTATAATTTAAAATAGTAATTTTCAATTTTGTTAATAAGTTATCAAAATATTACCTATACCATAGATTTATACACTAAAAAAATTAGGAGACTTAATGACACGATTTTAAAAATTTAAGAACCAAAATGCAGATGACAAAAATGTGAGGGAGGTAGTGAAATTAACACAAATAATAATGTTAACATACAATAGTTAATATTGATGAGAAAGTATAAATTATAATTTGCATGCAACATAAACATTTAGTTATATATATTTTTATATGAACAACTACGTATAAAACTAAGTAAATAGTCATTTTTTATCATGAAAGATTTGGACGCTGATATTTTTATTCATGAAAGACAAAAATTAAAGTTATACCCATTAAAGATGGGTTTTTGCAGACAAAATTATCAAAATCCTAAAAAATTAATTAAAATTCTCAAATTACCCTATAATATAACCTATTTTTAATTTCTAATTTATTCCACACCACCACTCTCCCAATTCTAAGCCCTATAACCACCATTGCCATCACCACCGCTACTGCTTTTGCTCCTCCATATTCTTAGCCACTGGCACTGTTGCTGGAAGACAACGACGAACTCTATTCTTTCTACGTCAAGTCCGTCCAAAAAATTCCTTACATCTCCATCCTCGAGATCAGTAGCGCATTGAGCTCTGCTGAAGTAGAAGCACCTACCTCGGCCCCCAGCCAAATCAACATCATCAACATCTTATCCAAGCAAGATTGCAAGTCATTCGCAGACTTGCTCAGACCTTCAAAGGCTCTTCCAACTTTTCAGAACAGCGTAAATGGTGGCTTGACTGTGTTCTACCCTACAGACACTACTGTGAGCAGTTTCATGTCCAAGTACAAGAACCACATGGATGCGCAGAAGATATCAGTACTGTTGTACTATGGCGTTTCTGTGTACTAGTCGCTGCAGGTGTTGAAGTCAAACAACGGGATTATGAACACTTTGCTGACAAAAGGAGCGACCAAATTTGACTTCACTGTGCAGAACGGTGAAGACATGAAGCTTGAGACAAAGGTTGATATAGCAAGCATAGTAGGGACACTGATTGACCAAGACCCCTTTGTTGCGTACAAGATTAGCAAGGTTCTGATGTCGAGGGAGCTCTTTAAGGTGGTGATGGTAATGATAGTGGTGTTGATAGCGATGGTGGCAATGATAATGGTAGTTGGGGATGAGAGTGGTGGTAAGGTTTGAAATTGGGGGTGTGGTAGTATGGAGTAAAATTAGAAGTTAAAGTTATATTAGAGGGTAATTTAGGAATTTTATTTAAGTTTTTAGAGTTCAGATAATTTTGTCTATAAAAGTTCATCTTTCATGGATATAACTTTAATTGTCGTCTTTCATAGATAGAAATGTCAGCGTCCGATTCTTTCATGGTTAGAAATGGATATTTAGTCATAAAAATGTATGACATTTTTTGTTCAAATTTTAGGATCTTAATAAAACAAAATTAAACTCTTAAAATATATTATATTTGAAAATTTTTGTTAGGTCACTAAGTGTAAATTGTTGAAATGTAGATAAACTAACTATCAAATTTACTATAAGTACACCTTTTTTTGCGGATCAAATAAAAAACAGAAAAATGATAGGAGGTAATCAGAATTTATTGTTTTTGGCAATTACTTAATCATCAATTCAATTCCTTTAATCTAATAATCCAACAACATATTTTTTTATACTTTTAAACATTGATAACTAACTAATAGCAAAAAATAATAAATTCTGATGATTCTCTAACATTCCTCTAAAAATCATAACATTTAGAATTGGTTTAGTAAAAAAAGTTATATTTATCAAAATGGCTCCGCTAGATAGACAACGAAAAATCTGAACAATATGAACAACGGGTTAGAAATTTGGCCCAATGAAGTTAAAAAAAAAAAACACACCACCCAAATTACCCAACCAAACAACTCCATTCAGTAATTCAAAAATTTTAACCATCCATTATACCCTAATTTACCAAAGCACCAGCTTCTCCCCCAAAACCTTCTACCGTCGCCGCCGTCGCTTGGTCGCCAACCAGATCTCATTGTTGACGCCGGGATCCTCCTCACCGTCGTTGATTCATCAACAAGGACCCTCATCGGCGTCGCTCTCCTCCAAACTAGAAATGAACGGCGCCGTCGGGCTCCTCCTCAGCGTCGCTGCTTGGCTTGCCACGCACCGTCACCGGCGTCGCTTACCCCTAGTGAAAATAACCATCTATTTAAGGATTAAAATAATCATCCACATACCTAGTCAATTGAACATCCAACATATTTTAGTTATATATAACTAAACTCAATCCAATCAAATAACCATCCACAATAAGAATTAAAATAACCATCCGCATACCTACTAAAATGATCATCCTAAACTGACCATTGAAGTAGCTTCACTGAAAGGGCAGTAGAAAATTTTTTGCAATGGGCAAAATCCTGACAGAGTAATGCCGCGTGGATGTAGAAGGCCTACTGGTTGTGAACTTCTTTTCTCGAAGAAGAAGCAATGACGGTATCCGGAGAATAAGCATCTGCTAACTCTATGCCAGAAGCGCAGTAAGACAGAGGATGCAAGTGTTATCTGAAATGATTGGGCGTAAAGCGTCTGTAGGTGGCTTTTTAAGTTTGCTGTCAAAATATTCCATTCAAAATATTTTTTCTTCTTATAAAATAAATAGATTCCAAAATAGATATTTGTATGAATTATAAGTAAAAAATTTTATTTAATAGAATTGTTTTTATTTAAAAATTCTATTAAATAAAAATAATTCTTAAATTCTGTTTCTTTAATTTTATTAAAAAATATAACTATTTGAAACTATTTTGATTAATATTATATACAAATTTTATATTCTATTAAAGAATAGAATCCAACTAATTCAGAGTATTCCAACGTTTGTATTTTTTATAGAAAAAAACTTTTTGAATTTTCTGTAGAAATTGATTGTGCTAATGAATAAGTTTTCAATGTTGTCCAAAAATCTCTCATTTTCCAAAGAATTTTTCAGATTTTTTTATCTCGAGATGCGTTTCTTTGAAGCTGCCATGTAACTGATATAGTTTTTTTATTACTTCAAGTCATGTGAAAGACATATCTTCTGTTTCGTAAAATAAAAAGTTATTTTATTTGATTAATTAGCCATTGTTTTTATCCCCTCTTTTTTTCTATTTTTCTATCTAAAGTAAAACTTTGAATATCATAACATTTTTTTAAAATTTTGCCAAACATAAATATCTGTTTAATGTAAAATAAAAAATTAATTCGAAAAAACTAATGCTTTTAAAATAAAAGACAAAAATTCTTATTTATTCGATTGGGTCATGTCATATGAATTTAATTTTATTGCATATCAAACAAAGTAAACGAATATTTTTATTTGATTTGACAAATTTCGTTTTTATGAGAATTATTTACTAAAATATAAATATTAAAAAAAGTTTATTAGTATTGAAAAAAGTGTATTAGGAATTTGAATTTGTTTATTCGACCTTTTTTAGTACTTGGAAATATTTGGAAATATTAGAAGAACACTGTTGCTGCTCCTTCAACGGTTTGACAACTACCAACGGTGGTAACTAGTGAGGATGATAGTAGGCAGTTCTCTTCCCGCAGATCTAATCCATCATCGATACTATTAGACAATATCGATTTTAGAAAAGTAACAGCAACGAAACAACACAATTCAAAGCAATGATAATTGAAGGAGAAAAGAAAAAAAAAAGCAAACCAAAAATGTGAGAGGATTGTTTGAGCTTGGCGGAGAAACCACTGGAGACGTTGTCGGCGAGAACGCCCTTGATGAGGAAGACATAGGCATTGCCACCTTCACCGAGCTGCCTGATGATACGGAACCAGTTCTCATTGATCCAAACATCTCCGCCTCTGTTAACAGAATGATAAAATGCGTTCAAACCAGAAAATGAACACTCCATGCTTCTTCTTATTACAGTGGCGCCAGGTGAGGCTTCGGCAGGAGGCTGCGACGGTATCGATACGGTCGGCGGTGGTATAGCGGCGTGAGGTGAGGACCGAAAAACGATGACAGCGAGTTTTGTGCGTGTATTGAAGGTTATGATGAGATTATGAATAATCGTACGTAGTGTGAATGCGTTTAAATGTTAATCTTAATTTTTCACAATTATTATTGTTTTCTATACTTTTTCTTATCCAAAATAAAACTGATGTGGTTGTACTACCAAACCAAACCTAATTTTTTTTTATCAAAAATAAAGAGATTCGAACTCGTAACCTCTTAAATTTATATAGAAAAACTATACCAATTGAGCTATAACTCATTGGCCAAACCAAACCTTAATTAAGCAAGCTAAATGCTACCACTTGTATTAGATCGCATGGTTATGAATTAATTAGTTAATTAAAAACTCTTAAATTACAGGTTTAAAGGAGTCCAAGTTTAACCCAATAATATCACTATCACTAGAAACGGTCGAAATCCCGGAAGAGCAACTAGCTATGAGGAGGGACAGGTCACTAGTCACAGGCACACACCCAAATTGAAAAGTTGCATGATTCTGCAATTTGCGTTGAATTTGGTCTCCATTTCATTCTTAACCGCGGTAGCACCACACTCCACCTAACCCCAGTCAGATCCTAAACCCAAGTTAGTTCAGTTTATATATATAAACACACACCTCTCGATGTTAACGTGAAATCACTTCTTCTTTTTCTCACCACCACCTTCTCCCCTTCCCTCTTACTCATCCTAGCTACATGGCATAGTTTGATCATTGTGGCTTTTGAATTTGATGGGGGAAGAGTGTGAACTAGACTCCATGAGAAAATTGCATAGCTGCTTTCAGTATTGTGAAAATTGGTGCTGTTTAAGACAAGATAGTTCCAATGGTTACTCTTAAGTGAGAAAGAAGGGGAAAAAAATAATAATAATTAGCACTCTGCTTGTTCATCAAAAATAAGATCCCATATTTATTAATATTCTTTTTATAACAATAAAGTGGAGTTGAGTATCCAGAGATCCAATCTTCTATTTACTTAAGTTTTCTTTCTACTCATCATGAAGAGAACTGGAAGCTCATCAGATTCTTTAGGACCTCTCATGACAATTTGTCCATCATCAACAGGTTAATAATTATTACCAACTAGTTCCATTTCCATGTTTCTTTGTTTCAAAATTTAGACACATACAGATCCATAAATAAAAAGCTTTCTTGTTCCTTTTTTCATTAACTGTGTTTAATTTGCATTGGTTTAGAGGAGCAGAGTCCGAGGAGCAACCACGTGTACGGGCATGATCCATTGTTCCAGTCGATGGTGCTTGATGGTCTAGACGAAGAAGGGTGCACGGTAGAGGAATCTGGGCACCACTCTGAGAAGAAGCGAAGACTTAGCGTGGAACAAGTGAAAGCGTTGGAGAAGAACTTCGAGGTTGAGAACAAGCTTGAACCAGAGAGGAAGGTGAAGTTAGCACAAGAACTTGGGTTGCAGCCTAGACAGGTGGCGGTTTGGTTCCAGAACCGCCGCGCCAGGTGGAAGACTAAACAGCTTGAGAGAGATTATGGCGTTCTTAAAAATAATTATGATGCTCTTAAAGTTAATCATGATGCACTAAAACAGGACAACGATGCGTTGCACAAGCAGGTACACACTACACACTAGTCTTACAATTCATATCTACTGCTCTTAATTATACATGTTAATATTATTGTAAGTCATGTAGTGAAAATCGAAATTTTACCCGAGATCGAAAAAGTAAATTTAGTATGTAAAATTTAAAATTTTAACAAAATTTAAATTATAAAATCGTTAGATATAATATAAATTTATAAAATCAATTAAATCATTTAAATTATACAATTAAAAAATTTTAAAAGTTAAATCGAAATTCTAACTATTATGATTATAAAAATTTCTTTTTTTCTTGTTTATATTAGAAACATGAGTTTTATTTTGATCCAATGTAAAAAATGTTTTTAATTCATTGAATATTTGTGTAAAACTTATTTATGATAGCACTGAAGCAAAGATAAATTTAGATGAATATATTGACTTCATTATGAAATAAGTTAAGATTTAAGTAGAGTTTAATTTTTACCTAATGTTACCGTTTTTAAATCCATATTTAATAATCAGTGATTTATAAAAATGAATTTTGAAAAATATAATTCTTATTTGTATACGTGAAAATATCTAATTAAATATTGGTATAAATTTTTTTACAATAATAAGAATGCATTTTTTAATATCAAATTATCTATCATTTTTGTTAATATTTTTGTCACAAAATATTTGTTTCTATTGAATTATAATTATACGTGACAATTAATCATTATAGCGGTGAAAATTGAATGCAATGTGAATGTGAATGTGAATGTGAATGTGAATAAATTGTATTTCCACATAAGAAGGTATTTTAGTAAATTTCTTATAGTTAACAGCCGGGTAGTTGCCGAAAAGAATTATACAACAAACAACAATTATTCTACATCGAAATATTTAATCCAAATGATTTATTAAACCAATAATTAAATATTGATATCTCTTACATACATAACGGGTGGAGAGGAGAACATTTGGTCCAAACGCTGCTAGATATTTTAAGTGTATAGGGACATAGATTCTAGAAAGCATGTCTAATTTCTTAATAATTACATGATTCAGAAAAAAAAATCTTAATAATTGAAAATACTAATTCAATAGATAAAGGTTGGAATGACATGCAGTTTGTTTTTATGCAATTATAACTAAAATCAACTTTTATTTAATTAACAATCACCTAATAATATACTGAACAAAAGGTAATCGATATACTACTTAGTAACGTAAATTACAATAGAAGTAAGAATTTACATTATATTGAACTTTTGAAAGAGTTACTTAATTTAGTTAATTAGTAATATAATTTACTTAATTTATATTAATGACATTAGTAATCATCTAAAATAATAAATATAATTAGATAATTATATAAAATATTGACAATATATTTAAATTACATTCTTGGTAATAATGTCAATGAGTTATAATAATCTTCCTATCTTTGATTAAAAAAAAAAAACTCTTGGTAATGATAATAAAAAATTAAAAATTGGTTTGTGTACTTCAGATTAAGGAATTGAAGACAAGGCTCCAAGAAGAGAACACAGCAAACGATGTTTCCGTGAAGGAAGAACAGATAACGATGCCAGAATCGGAAGAGAAATTATTGGTGATGAATGAAGAACACAACACTACTCCTGATGAAACCTCAATTCTTGGATCAGGATCCAACGTTAACGATCATCACTTGTACCATGACAATTGCTTCAACGACAACAGCGACCACGGTGTTGTTGCTCTTGGTGCAACAACAACACCGCCGTCGCCATCACCGTCGTCGCCGCCACTCTTCCCTTCAGACTTCAACAAAGACGGTTCTTCCGATAGCGATTCAAGTGCGATCCTAAACGAAGACACCAAAGACGCAATTTCTTCGTCTGGGGTGCTTCAAAGTAACCACCACTTCCTGATGTTTTCAGAGTCTCCTGCATTGAAATTCAACTGTTCCATGTTGGCCTCTTCGTCTTCCATGAATTGCTTCCAGTTCCAGAAACCGCACCAGACTATGCAATACGTGAAGATGGAAGAGCACAATTTCATCGGTGCCGCTGATGAGGCATGCAATTTGATCTTCTCCGATGAACAAGCACCCACCCTTCATTGGTACTCTTCAGATCAGTGGGGTTAAAAAAATAAAATGATGAAGGAATGTAGCTCCGGAAGTTTTATTTATTTGGCCCCAAGATGAGAGGGAGAAAAGAGTGATATCACTCTGAAAATTTCATTGGAGAGAACTCAAGGTCATAACCACCCGCACAGCCTGCAATGGCATGGAGCAAGAAAAGAAAATAATTCTATGATTGATATATTTGATGCTATGAAGATTCATCATTTTATTGTCATAGGATGAAGTGTAATTCTAGTCACCAAGTGATGATTTTGCAAACAAATACAAATAGATTAATCATGCCTCTTTCACATTCAGTTGCAAATAGAATTAAGAACCGCTTTCTTTTTCGAAAATTAAAATATATGTTGGGATTTTTCAGAAATAAAAATATTATTTGTACATTAAAATTAACCATTAAAATTAATCACCATATATTTATATGTAAATATATGTATTGTTTAACTCATTTTCAATGTGTATTTTTATGTATTTTATACTTGTTTCACTCGATTTCTGGTGCTTTTGACAGGATATCAAATCGAACTTGTATTAAAATGTCAGTTCAATGAGCAGATACGACTACTTTGAAAAAAGAATGAGCTCGACTCGAAAATTACTTAGCGTTTGTATCAAAACGCATTGTATCGAACTATTTGTAGATAATTGTAGCAAATAAAATGGAAATTTGGTAAAATAGAACTTTGAATAAGTGAAAATAAATAAATGAAAATGTCAAAACAAAATAAAAATTAAAAGAAAGTAAAATAACAAAGAAACATTCAAAATAAAGAAATTAAAACAAAGAAAAATGAAAGATAAAATAAAATGGACTCCAACAATCACATGCACTTTGTACTTTATGCTATTCTGTTACGTCACTGTGACTAAGAATTTTTACAGAATTTATGTGATGATATAGTATTGTTGATTGAAGTTCCTGAGCCCTTCTCATTTCATCCTATTTATAAGTTGAAAGAATGGATTTACCATTGAACAATCTGATCACGACTTAATTTCTCCTTTGTCTCAGGCCATAATTTGTGTTAACTCTGAAGAATCTTCATCGTAGCACTCCCATGTTTTATCTTACCTTGTCCTTCAAGTTCCACAATCTCGTATTGTGTCTGCATTTACCACGTGATCCATCCTAATCTCGACCCTATTTGTCGACCTCCTTCAAGCTTTTGACCTCGATTATACTTTAGTCACAGTCAAAATTTTTTTTATGGCCAAGTATTCGTGCCATATTTTGACCTTCTATGAATCATAGTAGAATTGCTTTGTAGGTCAAATTTTATACTAACAAATTGTCCCTTAAAATTTTTCATTTCAAAGTATAAAATGATAGGTTTTACTTGGTCTCGTGCCCCCACGTGCTCTTTTAAATTTAAAAATTTTAAAAGATGTTACAAGAAAATGAAATGGTTTTGCCAATTTTTTGAAAATGTGTAACGTTTCAATGGGTTTTAACGTTCCTTTATTTTCAAAACTCTTTTATATTCTCCAGGGCTTCTTATCATTTATTGCCTCTATTTTAAGAAAAATATTTATCTTCCACAAACACTTTTCTTCTTCTTCTTCTTCTTCTTCTTTTACAAATTCATCTTAACCTACTTCCATGTACTCTTAATCTAGTCTCTACTCCACCAGTGCTCCAGCCGTTATGACTGCATCATCTTCTTCTACTACCATTACTGCAACCACCACTACTACTATTCTAGTCAACACTGCAGGGGCCACCATTTTATCTTGCTTATCTGCCTCTGTCTCCGCCATTGCAGTTGCTACAGCCGTTCTAGGTGTGGCTTTAGCTGCCCCTGCTTTTCCGTCTCAACATGACGACAACAACGTTCATGTCGTGGCTCTTGCACCATTGGTGGCTAACGTGTCACAGTTTTATAATGATGATGCGACCCTAAGAGCTCCCAATCTTAAGTTAGAGACTACCGCTTTATGACGTAGCCAAGTACTACTCTTATTTCAAGCTTTCAATGTCGTAAATTCATATCTAGGTCCAATCTCTACCTTCGAACAAATCGGGTCAATTTCTTCCTTTTTTCCATCTCTCCTTGAACATCTTCCCTTAATTTTCTATAAAAATGTCAAAGCTACTTATTGTGCGAGTCAAGTCTTTAGGACAGCGCCCCAAAAAGAATCTAGTTCTCTATTCTCGCCAGGGATGTCGAGGTTATTGATGGAACGAATTAGTGTTGATCCATAATTTTTCAAAATAAGAATCTCTTCATTGCAAGTATAGCCAAATCAACAACTAACTCTCAACATAAAAGTTTAGATGATATTCAAATACAAAACATAAACCGAGATTAAGAATAATTCAATCTCGGGTCGTTCTTCCCTAGAATGCAATTGAAGTATTATGCTTTTGGTTGTGGGGGAAAAAAGGAGTTTTTTAAATCAAGGAACAAAAGATTAAAAGAACTTAAAAAATAAAATAACCAAGGAATGATCAAAATTGGAATTAATGCAATAAAAAGGAATATGAGGTTGAAACTAGTGAAAATGCTAGAAATGCATAAAGAGTCTTGACTTGGGAATGAGGGTCCAAGGAATTCTATCATCGCCATAACCACAACTATGATAATTATGATGAGTCAATCTCGCCTAGTCAATCCCTAACATCGAGGAGTAGGTCAATCAAGCATAATTGACCTTAATCCATAAGTCCTAGCTAACTTACCAAACTAGTTGATAAAAAGCTAGCATCAATGGAAATAAGGGTCAACTAACTACTCAAGAATTACCACTAAATATTGGACAATATGACTCTAGTATCCTAGGAACTCAAATCCTAAGCCAAGGTATGAAAATCTACTCAAAATTACCAAGTGGTATATTGGTGCGCGAAATTGTGAACAATACTTTTCACAACTCTCATAATCCCCGGTCATGAACCCCAAAAACTTGGTGGCTCAATACCATGGCATTACACTTCGCACAACTAACCAGCAAGTGCACTGGGTCGTCCAAGTAATAAACCTTACGCGAGTAAGGGTCGATCCCACGGAGATTGTTAGTATGAAGCAAGCTATGGTCATCTTGTAAATCTTAGTCAGGCAGACTCAAATGGATATGATGATGAACGAAAATAACACAAAGATAAAGATAGAGGTACTTATGTAATTCATTGGTAGGAACTTCAGATAAGCGCATGAAGATGCCTTCCCTTCCGTCTCTCTGCTTTCCTACTGTCTTCATCCAATCCTTCTTATTCCTTTCCATGGCAAGCTTGTGTAGGGTTTCACCGTTGTCAATGGCTACCTCCCATCCTCTCAGTGAAAACGATTGCATATGCTCTGTCACAGCACGCGGAATTCAGCTGTCGGTTCTCGGTCAGGCCGGAATAGAATCCATCGATTCTTTTGCGTCTGTCACTAACGCCCCGCCCGCTAGGAGTTTGAAGCACGTCACAGTCATTCAATCATTGAATCCTACTCAGAATACCACAGACAAGGTCAGACCTTCCGGATTCTCTTGAATGCCGCCATCAGTTCTTGCCTATACCACAAAGACTCTGATCTCACGGAATGGTTGGCTCGTTTGTCAGACGAGCACTCGGTTGTCAGGCGATCAACCATGCATCGTGCAATCAGGAATCCAAGATATATTCACCCAATCGAAGGTAGAACGGAGGTGGTTGTCAGTCACACGTTCATAGGTGAGAATGATGATGAGTGTCACGGATCATCACATTCATCAAGTTGAAGAACAAGTGATATCTTAGAACTAGAACAAGTGGAATTGAATGGAAGAACAATAGTAATTGCATTAATACTCGAGGTACAGCAGAGCTCCACACCTTAATCTATGGTGTGTAGAAACTCCACCGTTGAAAATACATAAGAACAAGGTCTAGGCATGGCCGAATGGCCAGCCTCCCAATGATCTAAGAACTAGATGTCCAAAGATGATCTAGAGATCTCAAGTGATCAAAAGATGAAAATACAATAGTAAAAGGTCCTACTTATAGAAAACTAGTAGCCTAAGGTGTACAAAGATGAGTAAATGACATAAAAATCCACTTCCGGGCCCACTTGGTGTGTGCTTGGGCTGAGCATTGAAGCATTTTCGTGTAGAGACTCTTCTTGGAGTTAAACGCCAGCTTTTATGCCAGTTTGGGCGTTTAACTCCCATTTGGGTGCCAGTTCCAGCGTTTAACGCTGGGATTTCTGAGGGTGACTTTGAACGCCGGATTGGGCCATCAAATCTTGGGCAAAGTATGGACTATCATATATTGCTGGAAAGCCCAGGATGTCTACTTTCCAACGCCGTTGAGAGCGCGCCAATTGGGCTTCTGTAGCTCCAGAAAATCCACTTCTAGTGCAGGGAGGTCAGAATCCAACAGCATCTGCAGTCCTTTTTGGTCTCTGAATCAGATTTTTGCTCAGGTCCCTCAATTTCAACCAGAAAATACCTGAAATCACAGAAAAACACACAAACTCATAGTAAAGTCCAGAAAAGCGAATTTTAACTAAAAACTAATAAAAATATACTAAAAACTAACTATATCATACCAAAAACATACTAAAAACAATGCCAAAAAGCATACAAATTATCCGCTCATCATATATTCACAAACACTTGGTGGGCATAAAACCAAAACATGAGAATTTGCAAAAGGAAATGGAAAACTATAACCAACTATTCACAATATCAACAATAAACAATCAAACAAGAATAAAGAAAGAATAAAGCATTAAATTCATCAAGCAAAACTTCAAAGAACTCAAAATTGCAAATATGAACAAAGTAACTTGAACCAAGAGGAAATGAAAGTAAAAGTGATGTAATTAAAGAGGAAATTGAGAGTACTTATAATTAAAGGAGCAAAATCTAAAATCAAAGCTTGCTATAAAATACTACAATGAACCCTAAATTAAAAATCTAAGAGATCTCTCCCTAATTTACACTACTCCTACTCCTACTACTATGGAAAATATAAAAATAAAGTCCTAAGTCCTAATGAAAGCTTGTCTTCATATGGCTTCATTTCTCCTTCATATAGCACTTAAAAAAACAGCTTCAGCCTTCCAAAACTGGGCCAAAGGCCCCCAAAATCGTGGATCACGTGTTTCATTAATGAATCCACGTGCAGGGACCTGTGCATACGCACAGGGTTGTGCATCGGCACACTTACTGATTTCTGTATCTGTGCATGGGCACAGAGATGTGCGTGGGCATAAGTGCTGATTTTGACCCTTGTGCGTAAGCACAGAAAGTGTGCGTGGGCACACTCTGAAATGCTTTTCTCCTTTGTTTTCTTCATGTTTTCTCCCTTTTTGCATGCTTTCTTCCACTTCTACCAAACCATTCTTGCCTCTAGGACCTGAAATCACTCAACAAACATATCACGGCATCGAATGAAATAAAAATGGGATTAAATTACTTAATTTAAGAACAAAAAACACATGTTTTCACATTTAGGTTCACTACTAGAAAACTAGTTAATACAGACGGATATTTCAGAAGGATTTTATCCTACGGAAATACAGACGGAATTTCAGAGGAATTTTTTGTCGGAAAATAAAAAAAATGAATTAACATAAATTACAGACGGAAAAAAATCCATCGATAATTCTATCGGAAAATTAATTTTTTTCCGTGAGAAATAGTTACAGACGGAAAATCCGTCTGTAATTAAATAAACAAAAACACTACATTTTATTAAATTATTACAGACAGAAAATCTGTCTGTAATTTAAACTTTTTCGTCGGAAATATTAAAATAAAGAGATGGGTTACTTTACTCCCAATCCTTCAGTTCACTTTTTTCCCGATATCCTTAAATTACTCCAATGCCTTCTCTCTCCATTGAAGATGTGACTTCCTCCGTCGCTGCCGCCGCTCGCGTCGCATAAGCTCCTTCTACCGCCGCTCTCAATGCGGTTGCTCCTTTCATCGTCACACGAGCTCTCTCGGGCGTGCTCTTGTCTTACGAGCTCCCTCCGCCGCCGCTCTCGCGCTGCTTCTTCTCTCCTCGCCGGAGGTTTGTCATCGTCTCTTCTCGTCGCTGTTAGTTCAGGTAGGCTTCCGCCTCCTCCTCATCCCTAGCCCTAACCCTTCCATTATGATTCTGTTCCAATTTCATGATCCCTAGCCCTAACCCTGTCCTTTCCCTATTTTGATTGAACTTCAAAATCAAAGAATACGATCGACGAGAGCTCTTATGTTTGCAAATCAGTTGTTGCTTGCTGCAGAGAACGGAATTTTTAAATTCTAAGGTATGAATTTTGTATATTCCTATAATTTGTGAAATCTGAAATATAATTTCTATGATTGTAGTATAGAATGAACTTTGTTTATGAACTATATATTTGAATTGCTGAGATATTTTATCTGGAGTTTGCATGCATATTCTTGTTATGACTTGATTTTAGCTCCTCCTTCTTGTCCTTGTCCGAATCTGCTGAATTACAGACAGATAACTCATTCTTTTCAGTATTTTTGAAACAGGGGAGATGACAGTAACACAACTCTAAAGACAACAACGCGATTAATTGATTCTGATCTTGCCGTTGCTCTTGTCTTTCAGCAACAGCACTATCATCATGCCTTTGATTTAACCTCAAGTTACTCTCTTTCTCACTCTCTTATCTTTCACTCACTCACTCTCTTATTTATCAAATATACCTTATCTCTCACTCACTCACTCTCCTATTTATCAAATAATAGGGCTGGGAATGGGAAACTTGTAGTTGTGGACTCCAATGATCAAACTAAGCTTAAACATGAGGATAAGAAGGTTTGTTTCATTGTTTGTGTGTTACTGCTTGTGCTTACTATTTCAATTTCTGTTTCATTAGTAGTACTGATTTTTACATTTTTATATAAACATTTTAGATTGAGGCTGCTAGGAAGAGTCGATTGAGGAAGAAGGTAAATTAATTGCTCCCAACTTGATATGTTAGATTGTTCAATTGAACCTAAACTTAAGCCCCAACCATTGAATGATTGATATGTGTTGGTTTTTCAATAGGCATATGTGCAGCAATTGGAGAATAGTAGAGTTAGGCTTGCACAATTAGAGCAAGAACTTCAGTCACCCAATTTCAAGGTTTGTTCCTCACGCTCTTCCTATTTCAAATTTCTTATCTTTTGTTGCAAAGGGTACTTCATAGTTAATATAACTTTACATAGCTATAAGAAGCTTCAATGATCAGTATTTAATGAACCAATATTTTTTATCTATTTTTATCTCGAAGCTTTTTTCAATTAAAATTTATCATAAAGAGAAAAAGAAATTGGACAATGGAAACGGAATAATCAAATTGGAGGAAGAAAAGAAAAACACTACAGCTTAAAAGATCAAATACCTTTAAGTTTGGAGGGAACGAGGGATGTTATGTTAGGCCAATTTCACTTTGCAAAAATTTAAAAGTAGAATAAATGGAGTTTATTTAGGTTTTATGTTTGCAGAATTTTATTTTTTTAAATTTATTATTCTAATATTTAGAAGCACTTGCTTGTTTAGAAACACTTGCTTGTTTATGCTTCTCAGAAGGGTTTGTGCCTCTCAGAAGAGCAAACTCTCAGAAGTGTATGATTGTTTAGAAACACTTGCTTGTTTATGATTTTATCTTATTAGAATGTGTTTTTCAATTTCTACTAATCATGATTTTGTTACTATACTCAGGTACATAGATGGCCAAGAATGGGAGGCCATAGATTCATAGGAATGAGAACTCAACATCAAAAGCTGACTAGAAAATGTGATATTCGCGGCAACATTTTCTTGTGGGCATTTAAGGGAGTTATGGATCAGAACCCTTCCCCATTTGGGCACATTTTGCTTGATCAAAGTTTTAGCCCCAGCTGTATAATGCATCCAGATACTTACCTAAATAAGGTAATCATGTCTTTCTTCTTGTTCCAAAGATTAATAGACATTGTAGGCTTTAATTTTCAGTTGAGAATGAATAGGGCAATAGGCTTTACTGGGGCTGCAATTGTAGTCACGGGCTAATTAAGGAGTTAAGTGAAAGTGACATTTAGAGTTAAGACTTCCTTTATGATTGAGAAATATGCAGTAGGTTCTCATCGGGAGCGAGCAAGGTCCTATGCAGCTTTGGAACATTAGCACAAAGAAAAAGATATTTGAGTTTAAGGGATGGGATTCACCGATCACCTGTTGTGTTTTCTCCCCTGATATAGCAATCATAGTAGAACCTTAGTGATCTCAAACACTCTGAGGCTATTGAGGTTTTAATACTTATAATTAACTCTACAAAGTGAATTAATTAAACTGAGGTATTTATCTAATGTTTTCTGTTTTAGAGTAAGCAGGGGAGGAAAAAAAGTACTTATTTTAATACTCAGATTTTGTTCTGATTTCTTGTTGCATAGTTCTTATTTGCATTTACAAGGTTTTATGATACTTGCTAACAGGTCACTGAAGCTGATATTGAGGAGTTTTAATGATTTCTTCTTTTATCAAAGAAAAAAAGTACTTTCTATATGTAAAATTTGCTGTTTTAGTATAGTTATATTTCATTTGCAAGTTTATAGATTTTAATGGGTCATTGTGTCCTGTGCGCAATAGTACACCATGCTTAATAAGTAATTTGAGAAATATAGGTACTATGAGAATTGATTCTGATTGAGTTATTTCAAATGTGTACTTTGTGAATGGATTTTGACCTCTTTTTTTATTTCTTGAGAGAGAGAGAGAGAGAAAGTTAACAATATATCTCGACATATTTCAACACTAATAATCACCCTCAAACATTACTTAGCATTTCTGATTCTTCCTGTCAATACTAGAATTGAGTTTCACTTTTGAGAACTCATTATAATTTGGCTTCTTCCTGAATGTGAATCAGCATTGACAGTCTTGAATCGTGATCTTAGAATTTTCTCGGCTTTCAAATTTTCAGGTTAGCCCACTCAATGATATTGATAAATAGTAAATACATACCTATTGTTTATTAGATTTTAGAATGCTCTGATGTTAAGGTATATGCTATTCCTGAGGGGTCAGTTGTTTTTCCGAAGGTACCACTGATGAGAGTTGAAGGTCCTATTGCGGTCAGTAGTCGTTACCATTTGATAATCTCTTTTATTTTATAAAATTTCAAATTTATATTTCTTTACAAGATGATCTATTTTAAGATTTTACTTGATTGGTTTTCTGTCAGGTTGTTCAATTGCTGGAAACTCCTTTTGTGAATCTGATTAACTATGCATCATTAGTTACGACGAATGCTGCAAGGCATCGTTTTGTAGCTGGAAAATCAAAAACTCTACTTGAGTTTGGGCTGCGAAGGGCTCAGGTTACTAAGTGATTAAAATGAAAAATTGGTGCACTGATTTTGTAGACTTTCCAGTTTCCACACTCATCAAAAGAATCTTATTTTAGATGTAGGGGCCTGATAGTGGAATGGGAGCATCAAAATACTGCTATATTGGAGGATTTGATGCAACAAGGTATTATCTATGAAAACAACTTCAATTCCAGTGTGTTTGACACTTGAATAGGAAGGATCTTTTTAGTGTTTTGATACTAGAATTGCATTTACCACATGCCTGATATTTTTAGTTGGTATTATTTCTAATTATATATGACTCGAACTGAACTACTTTATTTCTTTCATAACACAAAATAAACAATTGCTGCTTATCTAAGATGGCAAGTTATGATTGTGTCAGTAAAACATGTAAATTATGCTTTAATATAACATGTAAATTATGCTTTGGCCAGCAATGTTCCATCCTTGTGTGCAAATCTCGCTGTTCTGAATTACTTCTGGTTTAGTTTAGCTTAGCTGTTTCTCCATATAATCACCTTTGCATTTCTTGGCAGGTCATACGAAGTGGAATCCCCAACTTCTGTGCAGTTGCATTAGCTCTCAATGAGTTAGGGTATGTCCGAAGTTGATTATTCCTCCCCTTCATTTTTATTGTCAATACTTGGTTAGAAGTTTCATATTGTGGTTTGTTAGTTTTCCCTGTTGATTTTGATTAATCGGGACACACAATTTTGTTATTCGTTTCTTATTTTTCTTCCATGAATTACTTCCTTCATTATTAGCTAATATGTTCTATTATGCCTTGGTGTTCCTTGTCTCTGGTTTAAGGATTGCAGATTTGTTTTGGCTTTGATTAGTTTCTAAGCATTCCTTGTTTTCACTTTAAGGATTGCAGATTGGTTTTGGCTTTCGAATAGTGTCTAAGCATCCTCAACCCCCTAAAATAAAACATTAGTTGCTTTGTGGTGCAGATACAAAGCAGTTGGCATTAGACTGGACTCTGGTGACCTTGCCTATTTGTCTTGTCAAGCCAGGAAGATCTTTTGGGAATTCGCGGTGTCTGGCTTTGGGAAGACTAGTATTACAGCTAGTAATGATCTTAATGAGGAAACTTTAGATGCTTTAAATAAACAAGTAATTCTCACTGCAAACTGGAAATTATATAGATCCAAACAATACTAAGAATTTTAGTTACTAAATGAAAGAAAAATCAAGTATAAAAAGCTACTCAATAAGACTAAGACCAAAGTGGATTCAAGTCAAGATGACTAGTATTGTCATGAAATCTCAAACTTATACTATTTTAATTAATGGAAGTGACATCAAAATTAGAATTTTTACTCCTGTGGATGTAGAGTAAACCGATTGATAATGCTCAATGTTAAATAACTAGAACATTTTGGCCTTATGGTATGCCTTGCATTAGATTAAATTTCTACATTCCTGTTTATTAGTTATTTTAATCACTACTTTTTTCTTACAATTCATGCAGATTGAACCAGAATCACAAACAAAACTTTTAGATGCTACACTGAACTTGGAAGGAGTGTTGTTGGCTGAAGTTCCAGGAGCAGGAGAATTTGATGCTCTTTGCTGTTACTTTGAGAGATTCAAGCAGCAATGTGACAAAAACATGGAGCTCACTCAATGTTCTTGCCCTTCTGGTTAAAGAAGATCCTTGTGGCGTTTCTTTAGAAAGTGCTGACCGTAGAACAAATGAAATCACTTCAGCTGTATCTTCAATTCATATTGAATAATTTATTGTAAATATTGTTTATTTTTAATACGATGAATTTGTTTATTTTTTGAAATATTATAAATATTCGAATATAAATTAGATAAAAATTTGTATTAAATTTATATTTATTTTGTATGAAAACAAGTTTATTTTGTAATTAGAAAAAGTAAAAAAATTCTATTTTACCTTACAGACGGATTTTCTGTCTGTAATCATGATTTTTCAAAGTTTAAATTACAGAAGGAAAATCTGTCGGAAAATCCGTCTGTAATTACAGACGAAAAATCCGTCTGAAAATCTGTCTGTAATTACAGACAGAAAATCTGTCTGAAAATCCGTCTGTAATTACAGACGGAAAATTCGTCGGAAAATTTGTCTGTAATTACAGACGAAAAATCCGTCAGAAAGTTCGTCGCCTTCAAAAATGGATGCAAAATTTACAGAGGGAAAATCTGTCGGTAACTGGTAAAAATCCGTCTGTAATTTTCCGACAAAAAAAATCCATCAGTAAATAATTTCCGACGGAGCTTTTACAGAAGGACAAAATCCGTCGGTAATTTCGTCGGTAACGAAAAATCTGTCTGTAAATCTGTCTGTATTAATCAATTTTCTAGTTGTGGTTCAATTTAGGGATCAAACACAAAAGTATGCTATTTTGGTGAATAAGTGTGAGTTTATGTGATGAAATCTATTCAAATTAAGTCAAAATATCTCATCAAATATGGACTCATCAGTTATCTTTAACCTATAAGTCTGTGTGGAGATCCTTAGGCATTGTTTCAGCTCTTCGACTGGCCACACATGACTTATCTTACACTGCCGCCTTCTTGGGGCTAGTTTATACTTTTGGTGTCTAGCCACCAATAACTTTCATTTTCCATATGAAAATATGGGTCTGACCCGAATGAAGATCTCAGGGTTGACTGGACTTTCTCCTGACGGGGAGGATGCTTGTTGGGCAACTTCATGTCCTGAAGATGTCTTCAACATCAATTTTGACTTGACTTCTGTGTCAGGCTTTATTCAAAATAACATGGGCTCTGAGGGTGACCCTATTACCAACAGCGAACATATTGCCTTTCTACTCTTATGGCTTAATACTTTTGTGTTTTGTCCAAAATCGATCCAAATTCAAAAAGCAATTTCCTGTTGTTAGCCATAATGCTTCACCACAAAAAATATATCAATCTTCTTTCTCTTATTTTGGGTTAACTAAACACTTGGTGGCCAGTAAAATTCGACGAGATGAATCATCGATCAATCCTTTTGATCCTCTCTAGATTGTCAACTTATAGCTAAAATCTATGCTCGAACCTCAATTGACTGCTCCTAACCCCCCAAAACTCTGCTCGAGGGTATTCGACTATCATCATTTTCATGGTCGAAACCAAATGGTATGTTTTCTATTGATATCTTTTGCCACTTTATTAAATAACTTTTCAATATCAAAGACAATAATGATTGCTCGTACCATCATAACCCCTTGTCCTGTCAAAAGAGTATTGTGGGTTATCTCCATTTTCTTACTAGTCTCAAACTCAAAAATCAAGAAGTTCTTGATGAAATGTGGTAAAAAGTTTTGACTCCTTAAATCCTTCCAATAGGACTACTTCATGATTCGACTATAGCTCTTAAAAAGAAATTTGTCACCTACTCCCGCAGTTTGTGTCGAGGCAATTTGGTCTTGCACAAGCATTACCTTCTCCACTTTCACTCGTAGCTGGAGCTCAAATGATTCATTATGAAGTGTCGTATCTCAAGGAATTCGAACAAATTATGGACTTGAACCATCAAAGAGTAACTTTCCAGTACCAGAGATATGATATTAAATTATGCTTCCTTTCGACACCTGATTTTCATAAATGGTGGTCGAGCTATTACCACTCTCATTGCCCCTCATATGAGCAAGTGCTTTTTAACTTGGTTCTTCCTTCTGCACAGAATGTTGCTGCGTCAAAGAAAACCAAATGTTAGTACATCAAAGAAATCATTGCCTTTGAAAAATATTATAAGATAAAATGGCATTTAGAAACATAAGGTACGTTTTCATCGAGGCTTTAGAGGTATGGGAAAAGAGAAAAGAGGCACATTTTCATAGATGTCTCTATCGTTACTTTAAATTTTTATCTTGAGATACTTTTTGTTTAGAAAAAATATTTTATGAAAATATTTAAATTTTCTTCTTTTTTCAATGTCCTTTTTTGCCTTGCTAATCGACTACCTGATCCTCCTAAAGGAGCCTTAGGAGTGGATTATCAACTTTGAAAGAAGAATCATCGTACCTTAGGCATAAATACAACTGATGCTTTCTATTATCTAGGCGTTAAGAATCATCGTACCTTAGGCATAAATCTATGCTTTCTCCATATTTTCTTAAAACTTAGAGAAACATTTTAGTCCTTACTCTTCATATACTTTCTTTATGTTTCAGCTGCTCAACCAACGACTCTAGTAGGCATTGATCCTGACTCTAAACTGGTCGAAGAAAATTGGGAGTCGGACGAAGAAGCTGCTCCTAAGAAAACAAAAACAAAAGGGGTCGAGATGGGGGGCGATTGAGTGAAACCACCTTACCTTCGAAAAAGCGTGGAGCCGTCGACATTTTCACGGGTGGATAATCCTAAAAAGGTACAGAAATCTAATCCAACCACTTCAATCAAGGTACTTTTTAATACTTTATCATCTATAATAGGGAACTTCTATCATGTGTGTTTAATAATGCATTTTACCTTTCTTCCAGTCAAAGTCTGTAAAGCGAATCTCTCAGTCCCAAACTGGACCACAAAGCCATTCTAAACCAAGCGTCGACATATCAAGTGTCGAAGCTAAGGTTATTCAACCTCCTTCAAAGGTGATTACCTTCCTTCCTTTCTTGAATCCCATTCAAACTTCACCATTGACTGCTCACAAGTTCCAAGTCTTGGATGCTATGTAAGAGGACTCGATCCCTTTTGTCTTCGGGAGACCTGAAAATTACAATGTAAATGAGATCGTGCTGAAGATTGGAATAAATTCTATAACAAAAAATTCGTATACCTAACCATGAAGAACTATAACATTCGAAAAAATGTAGAGTATTGAATACTCGAGTGGAATGAAATATCAGGTGGAGCATTTGGGTTGGGTCATTCCAATTTACTCACTCTAAAATTGGGGAATATCTATCTTTTCATCTATTTCATAGACTAAGCCAACAAAATTAACACACAAATCCAATCTTTCTCAAATTCATTAGCTCTGTCAATGTAATTGCATTGTTTTTGAATTTTGCTGGTTCTATACCAGTGAAATAAGACTGCCAGCACATTTAAAAGTAAATTGTAATGTATTTATATTAGGAAAAATAGACAAAAGCACACACGAATTTTTATACGGTGCACAGATGTATACACCAATTTTTTAATGAGTCATTTGTATACACCAATATGAAATTTCGTTGTCATTTCTAACCTTTTGACGCCTGAGTAATTTTTCCGACAGTGGTAGAAGTCAGATGGCACATTATTGTGTGATGTGGTTGTTTTGAATCACACAGTAAAAAAATAAAATTATTAAATTTGTTAAAATAAAATTATTCTCACTATCATTCTTCTATTTTCATTTCTCACATCAATCACCGCAACCACCATCCTCACACCTCTATTTTCAACTCTACGACCTTGAATTCATACCTCCACTCTCTCATCCCTGTCTCCGGATCTGTTGCTCCATTCTTCCATTTTTTTGGATTTTGATGTCTTTCTTCTCTCAAACTTCTTTTTATTATGAAAAAAATTAAATGTTGTTATTATTGTTGAAATTAAAGAATATGATGGTACTAATAGAGTTGAAGTGGCGAAAGTTGGAGATGACATAAGGATGGGATAAGTTAGAGTTGATAAATTGGGGGCTCAGGAGGATAGGTGACAATAGTGAGAGGTTGAGAGTTTGGGAGGGTGACATGGCTGGGGTGACAGTGGAAGGGTTGGGGTTGAATTTTGAGGTGGTAGCTGTGAAAGGTGGTGTTGATGCCATGGTGTTAGATGTTTGTTCGAGAATGATGATGTGCTGGTGGCAACAGTGGCGGCGGTGAAAAGGTGATGATGAGACTAAAAATGAAGGAATGGTGTGAGAATAATTTTATTTTAATAAATTTAATAATTTTTTTTACTGTGTCATCTAAAACGGCCACATCACACAATGACGTGCCACCTGACCTTCACCACCGCTGAAAAAATTACTCAGGAGACGGAAGGTTAGAAATGACAATGGAGTTTCATATTGATGTGTATAAATGACTTATTAAAAAATTAAAATATACATCTATCCACTGTATAAAAATTCGTGTGTACATATATACACATAAATAATAATTGTTTAATTAAAAAAATATTCTTTATCATCATGTTAATTTGTGTTAGCTAGACAATTTTATCTTAAACAAATGAATTTTATAGTTTTATAATATTCAAAGGAAAAAATACAATACTTCATAATATGGCTCAAGAATTTGGTTATGGAATAGATGGTGGTGTTTTGGCTGGAAATGGGGGTACTTTGTGTATTTACCCTTAGGTGGACATGTCATATGCAAACTCAACACGCAGGGGGCGTGTTACTGACAGCACGTGGGGGCGTGCTAAAGTGGCAAAGTGGTTGGCTCACTCAGGTAGCATGTGGGGGCGTGCTGACGTGGCAAAGCGTGGTTGGCTCACTCAAGCAGCACGTGGGGGGCATGATGACACGTGGCAAAGCGTGATTGAATGAGCCAGGCAGCACGTGGGAGTGTGTTAAATGCTCCCTTCTATATAAGGCAGAGTTCGAAACTATTTTCATTCTGAATAAGAGTGTATTTTGAGTGTTCTTTGAGTGTGTTGTTAGTGTAATGGAGGGCACTGCAAACTTGGTGGTGTATCACAACGGTGAGATAATACGTAATACTCATGAGGGAGTGAGATTTGTGTGCCAGAATCCATTTTTGTTTGTGGTTGCATGCACCATGACGTTAATAGAGCTGCAGAACAGTCTCTGTTAAAGCATAGAGAACGGTACGTTAATGGGACTGAGCAGAATTTTGTACTGGAGTCTGGTTGTAGTTTTTGGTGGTCTAATATAGTTTGATACCATGCTGATCACTAACGAAATGAGTATGCAGAATATGTTTCAAATTCACTGGTAGACTCAGATGCGACAGCCACAGATTGAGCTGTACGTTGAGTTTGAAACCATAGAAGCAGTAAGGATTCAAAATGATTTAGATATGGAGGATGATAGAACTACAATGTACGAAGGAATGAATAGTGATAGTGAAGAGGACTTCGAAGCCACTTATGAAGCCGGCAACGAAGATGAGGATGGTGATGTGGGAGTTGAGGCAACAGCGGAGAATGTAGTGGTTCATCCCTCGAGCAGTCAACTGATGTACGTTCCACCTTTTATGCGTGAGTTAGATCTCAATGCCATGCATGCCCCGGAGTTTCCGAAATATGCAAACATAGGTACGTGATGACTAAATAATAAGTTTTTGTTAATTTATACTTTGGATTGATCAATGAACGATGATATCAGCTTTCTGTAGGCGTTGCTAATCATGAGATCGGAGAGTTCTGGATTGGAATGGAATACAGTTCTAGAAAGTCGGTCGTCGCAGTAATTAGAAGTTACACTAAATCTAGAGGAGTTGACTATGGTGTGCATGAGTCTGAGCCACAGACGTTCTATGAAAAATGCAAGATGTACAGGCGTGGGTGCGATTGGCTTATCCGAGCCAGCTTGATACGGAAAAAAGGTTGTTGGGAGATACGCAGATACAACGATAGGCACACGTGCACAATCGGAACGATTTTACAAGATCATTCCAAGTTGGACTCGGATACAGTTGCTGAGGCTATAAGGCCATTGGTCCAGACTAACTCGTCCATCAAGGTGAAATCTATAATAGCGAAAGTCCAGTCAAGGTTCAACTATACCATCAGTTATCGAAAGGCTTGGTTGGTAAAGCAGAAGTCCATAGCCAAAGTTTTCGGTGGTTGGAAGGATTCTTACCAAATCTTGCCATGGTGGCTCTCGGTCATGGTTCAAAAGACGCCTGGTTCAGTTGTCCAAATAGAAACACGACCACTGTACAACGGGAATGAGGAGGCGCACGGTGTAAAAATACTTCATCGCGTATTTTGGAGTTTCAATCCATGCATTAGGGTATTTAGGCATTGTAAGCCCCTAGTTCAGGTTGACGACACACTCCTATACGGAAAATACAAAGGTACACTTCTAGTCGTTGTTGCACAAGATGGGAACCAGAACTTTGTACCTATCGCTTTTGCCTTGGTGGAAGGGGAGACAGTTGATGCGTGGCACTTCTTTCTCAGAAATCTGCAAATGCATGTTGTTAGAAAAGACGGTGTGGGTATGATCTCAGACCAGCATGAGTCAATCCAGGTGGCAGAAAATTGTTCTAGAGGTGACTGGCAACCTCCAAGAGCATGGTGGATGTTTTGTATAAGGCACATCGGCAGCAACTTCCCAAGGGCATTCAAAGTCCCTCACTTGCAAAAGCTTGTTGTCAACATAGGGTATTCAAGAACGGTGGAGGAGTACAACATCAACTATAAGAAGTTGGAAGAGCAAGACGAGGCATATGGCAGGTGGTGCGATGCCATTGGACTCAGACATTGGATATTGGCATTCGACGAGGGACATCGATGGGGCCATATGACGACGAACCTTGTCGAATGCATTAACTCAGTGTTGAAGGGTGTCCATAATCTACCTGTGTTGGCGCTGGTTCGAGCAACATATTATCGGTTAAATGAACTTTTTACGCGGAAGAGTGTCGAGACTCACGAACACAAGCGTGCTGGATTTACTTATTCCGTATTTGCACAACAACGGATAGAAGCAAATATGTAACAGGCTAGGAATATAGTTCTGCACTGCTTTGATAGACGAAATGAGGTGTTTGAGTTGCGCGAAATGACTAGTGGAAAGGTGATAGTTGTGGATCTTGCGCGACGGACGTGTGACTGTGGGCACTTTCAGGTTGAACGACTACCATGTCGCCATGTTATTTCTTGTCGTGCTAACCAGCGTCTCGATTGGTAGTTGTATATGCATGATGTGTACAAGATGACAGAGGTTCGTAAGGTATATAGATTTGAGCTCACACTATTAGGTGATCTCGAGACATGGCCTGCTTATGAGGGACCCACATTGGTTGCTAATCCCGCCTTGAGGCAAACATCGAAAGGTCGGCCCAAATTGACCCGATACTTGAATGAAATGGACTCACGCGATATGCGTGGTCCTCGGATATGCCGTCTCTATGGTACTTAGGGTCATAGTCGGAGTCGATGTCCTCAGCATGCTGGACCGAGAGGTGCGGGTGAAGATGATGGTTCTTAGGTCTTTGTTTGTATTTGTGTTTGCCAGTGAATGATATTTAATATCGTCGTGTTTGTATTTTTAAATTTGCATTTTGTCAATTGATGCTTTTGATATTAGTCGTGTTTGTATTTTTCAATTTGAGTCTATTCGTTGATGTTTAATGTCAGGCTAATATTATCATTAACTGTTTTCGTGAAGTAAATATACAAAAAATTAACTACGAATTACATTAACTTAATTCTTAAAATTAAATCTAAAAGTCCTAAACCCAAGCTCACTTCTTTCGAACTGACCAGTTCAATCTCTTACCCATCATGCCCTGACCAAACTGCAACAGAATATACCTATCAGGTGGATTTCGCTCCGTCTGTAGGTCATACGAGTGACCTCAAACTGAGTCATCCACACCCGGAGTGGCTGACCCACTTGCCTCTGCTGGAGCAGATACACTAGGGTTGAACTCGTCAACAACTGTGTAGCCCGCTGACGCTGGATAAAACCACTATCACACGACGCACCCGCTTATGTGTGGTCGGAAGTATGACCCAGCATACCATGGGCCATATCTACCGATGCCCTATGTAGGTCAGCCGACACTGACGGTGAAGGCATAACACTAAAATCTGACCTGCCACCCAAACCAGCGTTGGTCCAATGCTGTTGTTGCTGATCTCCATGTCTGTCAATGGAAAAGTCAAACCAATCATGACCGGTAGAAATGGTAAGTATGGGCTGATGAAGCTGGCCGGACTGACCCTGGTGACTGTGCTGAGAGTGCTGAGAATAGTGGCTGCCCTGAGAGTGGTGACTGTGCTGATAGTACTGAGAGTGATGGCTGTGCTGAGAGTGGTGACTGTCATGAGAGTGCTGGCTGTGCTGATAGTGCTGAGTGGTGACTGCCCTGAGTGTGATGGCTACCATGACTGTGGTCCGGTGGCGGTGGTATATAATAAGGAAACGACTCAAACACTGCATGCTGAGGTGGACCCTGAGGTGTAGGTGGCTGGGGTGCAGGCGGCTGTGGTGCAGGTGGCTGTGGATGTTAAGGAACGTACCCCGACAATCTCAGCAGATGTCCATACGAGCTCATGTACCAATTCCGGTACTCCACCGTCAGTAAAATGTCCCAGGTTAGAAGCGGGTGCAGATACCACAACCGACTATTTCGCCTGTTGGCCCACTCTGCTATCCATGCCCCATGCAAAATTGTCCAGTCATGAAGCTACACTCCGCGAAGAACAATGCAATGGGTAGGCCAAATATATGAGCGACATCTTCCAATGTCATTGTAACCTTACCGACCGGCAATACAAAGGTGTGAGTTTCTGGCCTCTACCTTTCAACCAGAGCAGCTAATAAGGGGTGAAATCCTCTTATCACACCAATCCTAGAGACGTGGTAGAATCTCGTGGAGCGTAAGTAGTTTTCGACCATCGGATTCCATGTCTATGGCGGATCCAGTTTACGGACCAAAAAATTTCTGTTAGGCTACATCAACAAAGATATATCTATTACATTAATTAAATAATAATTTTTATAAATATTTTAATAAATATTCACATATTTATTTTAATATTTTATTTATTAAAATATTTAACAAATATTAGTATATTTATTTATCAAACTATTTATTTGTTCACATTGCATATATATTTATATCTATGTATTATTATTAATATTCACGTGTTCGTATAGTTATTTTAAATAATAATTCTTACAAAAAATATTTAAATGATAGCAATATATAATAATATTTAATAACATTTATCACTTTAAATAAAATATTTAATAATATTTTTTATCAAATTATTTATTTTTTTCAATATTTAATAACAATATATTTTATATATATTTACATATTTATTATAATATTTATTTATTAATATACGCAGCCACATATTTATTTTCAAAAAATAAAATATTTATTTTTTATTATAGTATTTTTATAACAGATAATTAATCTCATTATAACAAAAAAATTACATATTAACGTTTATAAATAAATGGGCAAATCACTATATTAAGCCAAGGAGAGCAAAAAATTACATAAATCCGCCAAACCAAAAATTATTTCATGAATCAACCGATACACATTTCTATATAGTTCGAATTAAGTTGTTTCGAACTTGATTTACATGTAATTCGAATCAACTTGATTCGAATTATACACAAACGCACACACCCACTAATTCGAATCAACCTGATTCGAATTACACACATACAATAATTCGAATCAGGTTGATTCGAATTACACTCTGATTTATTAAAAAAATTAATAATTTATTAAAAAATTTATTAAAAAAATAATAATTTAAAATTAAAAAAATATATTTTATTTCATACATTAAAAAAAAGCTAACAAAATATTTAATTACGAGATTTTTTTAAAATATTAATGAGCTATCAATTCCATACAATACTCTTTTGTCCATTTTTAACTGTTCATGAATATTTTTTAATAAATTTTTTTAAATTATATGGTGAGATATTACATTATTCAAATTACACATGAGGAAGTTCGAATCGCTCTGATTCGAATTATATGGCGAGCAATTCAAATTCTATACAATACTCTTCTGCCCATTCTTGATAGCTCATGAATATTTTTTAATAAATTTATTTTAACTATACCACAAAAAAATATTTTATTCTATGTAAAATAATTTAAAAATTGGCTTTAAAAATATTAGAAGTACTATAAAAATTTGTAATGTTCTAATGACTTAGGTAAATACATGCATGTACACAAATTTTAAATAAAATACTCTACATAGTCAATAATAATTTAGAAATTAAAAAAATATTTTATTCCATCCAAAATAATTAAAAAATATATTTTATTCTATACAAAATAATTTTAAAAAATGGCTTAAAAGATGTTATGAGTACTATAAAGTTTATAATACTCTAGTGATTTAAGTAAATACATGATAAAAATATATTTTTTTTAATTTCTAAATTATTATAGACTATGTAGAGTATTTCTTTAATGTCCTAAGTCATTACAAATATTTATAATACTCCTAACATCTTTTAAGCCATTTTTAAATTATTTTGCATAGAATAAAATATTTTTTTGTGGTATAATTAAAATAAATTTATTAAAAAATATTCATGAGCTATCAAGAATGAGCAGAAGAATATTGTATATAATTCGAATTGCTCACCATATAATTCGAATCAGAGTGATTGAACTTCTCCATGCGTAATTCGAATTATGTAATATCTCACCATATAATTTAAAAAATTCTATTAAAAAATATTCATGAACTATTAAAAATGAACAAAAGAGTATTGTATGGAATTCGAATTGATAGCTCATTAATATTTTAAAAAAATCTCGTAATTAAATATTTTGTTAGCTTTTTTTTAATGTATGAAATAAAATATATTTTTTTAATTTTAAATTATTATTTTTTTAATAAATTTTTTAATAAATTATTAATTTTTTTTAATAAATCAGGGTGTAATTCGAATCAACCTGATTCGAATTATTGTATGTGTGTAATTCGAATCAAGTTGATTCGAATTAGTGGGTGTGTGCGTTTGTGTATAATTCGAATCAAGTTGATTCGAATTGCATGTAAATCAAGTTCGAAACAACTTAATTCGAACTATATAGAAATGTGTATCGGTTGATTCATGAAATAATTTTTGGTTTGGCGGATTTGTGTAATTTTTTGCTCTTCTTGGCTTAATATAGTGATTTGCCCTAAATAAATAGAATATAATTATATTTTACAAATTAAAATTTTATTCTAAAATATTTATAAAATACAAAAAATAATATTCCCTTCTCGTCACATCAGCACACTCCCTGCGTGTTGAAAGGGTACTGACACATCACTGACCGGCCCGGACACCACGCTCCCGACATGTTGACTATGACATCCCATTTCGACAAAACACTTCCTTCACCAATATACAACCAATACACCAAAACAAATTCCATAAAAAAAATTAATTTCTGTCATAATATTCATAAAAAATTCTTTCATTTTTTTAGTCGAATAAATTCATCTTACAACCTTTGAAAAAAATTGTTTCATGTACTACTTAACAAAAAGTTAACCGTCTTTGTTTACAGGTGGGATTTTATATATATAGTTAAAATTGGAACGGCAATTCCCACAAGAGAATGAAGGTTCCTGAATTTCACATATTATTCTGTGCTACATCCAAATCCAAACTGAATATGGTGGCGGTTTCGGTGCAAGAATTTCGGGGAGTAACATGCATACTCATCTTCTGTCAGACCAGTTATTTAATCAATAATCCTACTCTGTTTTTTTCTTTTTTTCTTTTCTTTTTTTGACAGTTAGACATAATCCTAGCTACTTCTCCAACTTCATTAACCAAATCCGATGCAACAAACCATATGTTGAAATTAGAGAAAAAGACAAAATGATTATTAAAGATTCTGCCTCCCTTAATAAGAAGTCCCACATGATTGGATCCCCCCCCCCCCCCACCTTTTTAGTCCTTAGTAAGTACATTAACATTGCATTTCTAGTCTTTTACGGTAATATGTTAATGAAATAATCAGTTTAGTTATAAGTTGAATATCTAATTTATATGTATGTCCGTGTAAAAACTTATGTAGAAGATGTGTGAATTTGATTTCTTATATAAGCTAAAAGCCTTATGAGACTTATGAGTTGGGTCTTTTACATAATTTGTCGAGTGAGTATGACTCTTCATAGAAGAAATTGTGTAAAATATAGTCATAATTCAACAATTTATTTATAGTTATATTTAGAAGACTTTACACGAGCATACAAATTTTCACAAAGCACCTTTACTTAATCCGTGTAAACTTGCACGAAAAAATCTATTCAGTTTATAAATGTCTCTCTTTTTCGTACTTATTCATATCTCGTTGTACTGCTCAATGGCACACATTTCTTCTTATCTTGTTTTGTAATAAAATCAGATACTTGCAACAAGATCAAATGTGTTAATAAGTTCATCAACATAATATATGTAGCAAAGATAAAAATGCAGAGTACCTGTAGTTTGTGTTTTTATTTTTATTTTTATTTTTAGTTTTTTTTTAATTTTATAAAAAAATAAAAATAATTAAATTTTATTTTTTGTTTTTTATAAAATTTTAAAAAAATATATTAAAAATAAAAATAAAAACACAAACTAAATGCAAACCAAAAGTATTTTAATTTTTCTGGCCAACTTGATAAATTATAATTTATTTAATTTAAAGAATTTAATTTTAATATATTAATAATATAAAATATTTTATATAATTATATAATTACATTATTTTTTAAAATGATTATATTTATAATTAATATAAAAATAATTATATTTATTAATATAATATTATATAATTGAACACATATATAAAATTATTTTATATTAACCGAATATTTAAATTATATTCTTAATTTAAATGAAAAAAATCCCGTACGGCGATGGAATCAAGTAAATTAAAAAGGCCGGTTTTCTCTGATATTAGCTGCAGGGTAGCACATGGCTCGCCAGTGGCCACTGCCTTTTTGTGATCGTGCGCAAGCTCTTTAACATAATCATCACACGTGTACGGTCATGGGACCACTTCCCTGTCTGCCTCAAAATTCACGCATAGTCCTTCTAGCCGTCTACAGCAACACTGCCATAATAAATTAGAATTTTTTTTAATAATCTTTAAAAATATTTAACTAATGAGTTAGAGTTTAAATGATAGTTTTTTTAATTTTTGTTTAGAAATTTTGAATTCAAATTTCACTTCTAATTTAAAAAAATTTTAAAAATATTTAATGTATATAATACCTCAACATAAATATATTTATACAAAGCAGATTGTTAACTTTCGTCCTGTTGAATAAAGAATATAAAAAAGATTTAATTATTTTATTGGTCTTTATAATTTTGTAAAATTTTTAATTAGGTTATTATTTTTCTTTTCTTTTTAATTGAGTTTTTGTACCAATTTTTTTAATTAGATTTCTTTTAGTAATAATTAGCTTAATTGTATAGGGACCTAACTAAAAAACATTAATATAGGAATTCAAATAAAAGGAAAAAAAAAGTATAAAGACTCAATTGAAAAAATAAATTTGGTGCAGGAACCCAATTAAAAAAAAAAAAGATATATAAACCTAATTGAAAATTTAAAAAAATTATAGAGACCAATAGAGTAATTAAACCTATAAAAAAAAATTAGATGTTTTTTATTTGTAGAGTAAATACGTACATATTTCGGTACTGATAATATTTTTGAAAAATTATGAGATTTAGTAAACAAATATTTTTTATTTTCATTTTTAATTTTATGAAATGGATTAATTTTTTTGTTAATAATTTTTTTCAATTAATGGAATGTTAGGTAGGATTGATAATATTTTTTGTTAGAAATTTCATCATATTTTGAAGTAATTGTTAAAGATCGTTTATTTTTTTATTTTTATTATTTTTTATATATATTAGGTAAATTTATTGTATAAAAATTAAAAAATATTAGTGATTTTTAATTTTTTTAGCTTATAAAAATTGAATAAGAATAACATTACTAATTATTGTTATCTACTTTATCTATTTATTATTAGTTATTCTAAAATATTAAAATTTGGATATTTGATGTTGTCGCTATATGGTTAATTAGTTGACATAAGTATTCTTATTTGTTGTATTTATTTTAGATAAAAGAGAAATATTAGAAGGCCATCAAAATTTATTATTTTTTGCCATCATTTTTAGTTATTAATTTAATTTTTTTAATTTAGTTTTTTTAGTCTAGTAATCCAATAAGTCAACAATATATTTTATCTCATACTTTTAAACATTGATAATTAAGTAATGGCTAAAAATAATAAATTTTAATGATCTTCTAATATTTCTCTAGATAAAATATTGTGTTAATTTTTTCATTTGCTATTATAAAATAAAATATACACTTGATGGTTAATTTAAATTGAATAATCCTAATAATATAATATCTTAACAACTTTTCTAAACAACAAAAAGAATAAAAAAAATTCATTTAATTACTATAAATAAAAAAAATTTAAAATTATTAATATTTTTTAATTCTTATATAGTAAATTTAGTCAATGTATATTAAAAATATAACAAAAAAAATCTTAAACGGTCCTTGACAATTATCTTTAAAAAATAACGAGGTCCCTAACAAAAAAATGTCAATCTTAGTTAGTACTTAATAGACAAATCAACAGTTTAATGTGCCACGTAGACATATTCCATTAATCCAGAGAAAAAATATTGACGAAGGAGCTAACCAGTTTTACAGAGGTAAAGATCAAGGATCAGAAATTTTTTTGTTGTTGGAGATCTTATTATCTTTTCAAATAATTATCAGAGATTGTTTAGATTTTTTTTCTCTTATTTATATGTTCATACATGAACCTACTAAATATAAGTTCAGCTTACGTTTTTACTAATGAACAAACTAGATTTAAAATTGGTCTATCTAAACAACTTAATAGTAGCGACACTAATCCGTGCGGTCTCATTTACATAGGTCAAACCGAATTAGATGTGAATTTTCAAATTCGTATTCGATTCGACTTGAGGAACAGGTTATGAGTTCTCTCCACTATTTCGGTTATCACCATTAAAGTGATAACTAACTCAAATATAGAAATAACTTTTTACTTCGTAAAGAAAATAATCACTCATAATCTTTAAAAGTCATTTCTAAAAATTGATAATGTCCTATTTTATTACTTTATAAATATTTTAGGTATTTTTTTTAAGTCAGTTTCACTTTAAATTTGCTTAAACACTTGATGACTTAAATATCAGAATCTCTTATAACTATTTTTCATCACTATCCAAATGAAAACGTATAAAAATTCACCCAATTAGTAAATAAGTCAGAAAACTCACCTAAAAGTGTTTTAACCTCGCATCCATACTCAAATTCAATCCAAATTTAAATACTATCGCGGAACATTTTATATATATATATATATATATATATATATATATATATATATATATATATATATATATATATATATATATATAATGGATTAATAAGTATTAATATATTTATTAATTTACTCTTTTATAAACTAAATATATAATAATATGAAATTATATATATCACGTAAATAAAATTAAATTATTTTAATAAAATATTTTATAAACATTAAAAATTAACTACCAAATTATTTATGATGATTATTCTATTATTCTCTATAGTTTTGTGAAATATTCAATTAGGTCTTTATACTTTTTTTTAATTGGGTTCCTGTACTAATTTTTTTCAATTAAATCCCTCTTAGTAATAATTAACTTAATTTTATAGAGTCTCACTAAAAAAAAGAATTGGTATAGGAACTTAAATAAAAAAAAGTGTAGGGACCCAATTAAAAAAAAATTTGGCGCAATGACTCAATTAAAAAGAAAAAAAGCATAGGAACCTAATTGAAAATTTTGCAAAACTCTAAAGACCAACAAAGTAATTAAACCTTTATTATATTTATATATATTAATTTATATATTTTTTAATTAAATAATTAACTACCATAAATATTCAAACATGTTACAATAGAATAATCAAATCTGTTGATACCTAAAGAATAAATAAATAAATACAATAAATGAAATTTATTTACAGTAACATAATTAAAATCTTTATAAAATACTAAATTCATATTTCTATACACAATTGTTGATTGGTGGTTACTTTCTAGTGTATATATAACATAATTAAATATATAAAATATTATAGAATTTTCGTTAAAATGACATAATTAATAAAAAAATATACATGAAATATTAAAATTTTGTAAATATTTTTTTGTTGTTGTCTGTACACTTAGATTCTTAAACAAAAATATTTAATTAAACATGACAAATATGCTTATTTCATCGTGTCTCATGCTAAATTGTAATAAGTATAAAGATTTATTGATTTGAATTTTGTATACTATATTAAATCGTGGTAAAGTGTAAAAATTTAGTATTTCAAAACTTACATCCGTCTAAAACTTTGTCGGATAATATGATTTACAATTTTAAATGTATTCATACTTATATCAATACATAGTTTAGCTAAAAAATTTACTCATCAATAGACAACTCTTAAGTTAGATCATTCTCTATAACTATGTTCTATAGTATAAACTCCACTATTATGGTTTCACCTACACGGATTGGACCAACTAAAATACGGATTGCATAGTTTGTATTCGATTCCGACTTGACTTGAGGAACAAGTCTAAAACTTCTCATACTACTTCAATTATCACCACTAAAATGATAACCACCTTAAACATGGGGTAACTTCTTAATCTGAAATGAAATAATTACTCACTACTATTTAAATTTGTCCTCAAGGGATGACTAAGTCTTATCTACAACTTTATAAATATTTCAATAATATTCAGATATATTTTTTAGTCTAATTCTATTTTAAATTTACTAAAATTCTTACTAACTTAAACATCAAGAATTTTTATAAATACTTTTCACATCGTCGTTCAGACAAAGATGTCAAAGAAACCTTTATTTTGATGAACAAGTCGAAACTATTATCCTACAATATTTAGACCTCACATCTAACTTCAATACACTCTTTATTTTAAATAACATCTTAGAACAACATGTAATTAACTATTAAATCACTTTGTCTTGTTTATGATTTATATAAATAAAAAAGCAAATATATGACTAAAAACTATTCAAAATAACGACATAATATTAGTTTTTAAATAATTTATTTGCGTGACAAATTTAATATTATATATATCTTATTAATACATGAAAAAAAATTAAATTTTAGAAATATTTCTATGCTTCTTTTTTAAGTTATTTTGGCTAATTCATACAAATATTTTTTTTTTAAATTACGTATTGAAATGAAAAAAACATATTAAAAGTAAACAATTAATATAATAAGTATTCATCTCCCTAAACAAAAACTTAATTTCAAAAGGACTTAAATTCATAAAAAAAATTCTTAGATTAAATGTTAAAATATAAGTATTCGTGTGATACGATATTATATTAAAAAATAGAGAGTTGGATAGAAATCTAAAGAGAATAAAATAAAAAAATTTAAAATTAAGAATTTGAGTTTTATGGTATTTTTTAAAATTTTGGAGCGAAATAATATACTATTTGCATATTGTATATTTTAGGAGTGGAACAATATATCCCCACGTATTGACAATACGCCCCCAAATATTGTATATTTTAATTAAAAATTGTAATACACAAGTCTCACCCAAAATTATAAAAAATTCATAAAATTTAAAAACCGAGTGTTATATCAAAATTTTACTAATATCTAAAAAATAAGTGTCCATTTATCCTCATGAATTCTTCTCGTTTATAAATAGAAGGCATCCTTGAATTACAGGAATAGATAGAAATAGTAATTTTTTCAATAAAAGCATAAAAAAAAACTTAATTTGTTAAGAATAGTTTTTTTTTTAATTTAGAGATAAGTTTTATTTTAGTCTCTAAGATTTGGATTGAAGATTAAAATCGTTCCTAATATTTTTTTATTTTAAAATGATCCTCAACATTAAAACTATTTTTAAAATTATCCTTTTGACTATTTTACCTTCATCTCATTAATTTTACCCTCTCATCTCTCTAACTCTAATCCTATCTCCATCTCCATCAAACTACCCATCTTTATCTTTATCAACCTCATTAGACTAACTATTTTTCTCACTCTCACATACATATTCATATAAAAAAAAGCAAAAAGAGTTTGGCAGAAGAAGAAGAGTATGACACAATAGCGACGACGATTTTAAATTTTCTCTTACTCCTTTTTCTGGAGACAATTTTGGAGAATAGGATAAACAGCGACGCCGATGGCAGTGAAGATAGAGGAGGAGAAACAGATTTCAAATCTTATCTTTTTCTCCTTTTCATGACTTAACCAGCGGTTAATTTTCTTATCGTTACTGTCCAACTTTTCACTTCATTACTGTTTCACTTTTCACTTCTCATTCTTCTTAATAGAAGAGCGTAATTTAGCTTAATATGCAAGAATAATTTAAACATTCATAAATCAGAAAGAGAGAACATGCACAAGTTAAGAAAAAAGCAAAATAGGAAAGAATTTCAGGCTTTACCATTAGAAATTGTTTGATCATTTTTTTGTTGTACTTGAAATATTAAAAATAAAAAAATTGTTCAATTTATATAATTAATAGAAGGCATAGGAAATAAAATTTTTAAAATACAAATAGCTAAGTTTTGTAGTTACAACCTACTAAATCAATACCTATTGGATGTACAGAAGCGCCTTGATGGAGGAAAATCGTCATTCGAAATTTTTACCAAATAATCACGTTGCAAATATAATTTCAAACCAACAGATAACTTTCAATCAAATATTAATTTATTTGTCACTTAAGTCAAATCAATAAAAATATTGAAAGTATTAGATCTCAAGTCGTCTCTCAAAGAAATTGCAGGGAAGTGTGTATATTATTGGTTATGAAAAATTATTTTTGGGGGTTTTGAATGTAATAACAAGAAATATAAATTGTAATAAAATAAAGAGCAAATAAAGAAATCAAATTCTAAAAGACACTTTTGACAAGGGTTAAGGTTTCATATCTAGATCATTGACCACAACATGACAATTACAAAAAGTTAATTCTACTTAATTTTCCTCTAACATCGAAGGGAGAAATCAAATGGACATAGTTAATCCGACAACCAACTAACAACCCTAAATTGTCAATCACATTAGATATCAATAATATCAAGGTATCTAAATCCTCAATCTCAAACTAAGAGTGCAAAAATCTAAACTAAAACTAATTCAAGCATTCAAACACCTAGTGTGCATAAATATAAAGCATGGTAAATTGCATGAATTAGTAAAATTTACAACTATCCAATGCAAGAAAACAATAATAACAATTCCACTAAGAATTAAAAAACATAAAAACATCCATTTTTATTAAAGAATATCAAAATCCAACAAGGGTTCATGAAAATAGAAATGACAATATAGAGAAATTGACAAGAGAAATTAAGAAGATTAAGACAATAGAACAAGAAAATATAGAGAGAACTAGATCAAAACAAGAATTAAAACCTAAATCTAAGAGAGGATAAACTAAATCTACCTTAATTCTGGAGAGAAGAGAGAGCTTATCTCTCTAAAAATCTAACCTAAAGCATGATTAAAAACTAAACTATGACTACTTTTTTTATTTCTCTCAATTTTGGGTTCCATAGCATCAGAAATGAGTTGGACTGGGTCTAAAATGGGCTAGAAATCGCTGAGCACGTGCTCTTTAAGTGAGTCACATTTTTTATGTGTCGCGTACGCCACTGGAATCGCCTCATTTGGACCTCTGTAACTCAAGTTATGATAAGTTTAGTACGAAGAGGTCAGGATTGACAGCTTTGCAAATCCTTCAATTCTTCATAGATTCTCCACTTTTGCATGCTCTTCTTTCATTTCTTCAAGCCATCCTTGCCTTCTAAACCTAAACAAATACATCAAGATATCGAATGGAATAGAAGTGAAATTAAAATTAGCAATTTTAAGCATAAAAAGCATAGTTTTTATCACTAAACACAATTAGGAAAAATTCATAAAACTATGCTATTTCAATGAATAAATGCAAGAAAAATCAATAAAATCTACACAATTAAAGTAAATAAATACCATAAAATTTAGATTTATCACACCTTCAATATGGTGTTCCTCCATGTTTAACACTGTCAAATTCCACCAAGTTAAATGTATATTAACACAAATTCAAGCATAGAAGAAAATGTCGTATATCATACAATTAGAAAAATAATCAGCCAGAAATGAAATTTACTATTGACAGATTACTTTGGATAAATCACAAAGCTGATGTAACAAATTCAAACAAAGCCAACTATATGAACCTTAATAAAAAATTGAAAATAGCTATCACAAATACATAAAATTTTCAGTTCTACACAAAGTTCCATTATAAGGAGAGGAACAATTAACAACACATACAAATATAAAAATAAATTCAGCATATCGAATGATTAACCAAATAAAAAATAGCAAAAGCACTATCTAATCCTCAATTTCTTTAATTTATTGAATGAAAGGTCAAAATACTCTAGATTCTTTAAGCATCCAATTTTTAGAGGTAGATATCTAGTTTGTATTTTAAAGAAAAAAAGAAAAAACAAATCAAAATAGAGAAGAAAATATATACAAAAAAAATTATTTGCACCAAATTTAACATTTTGGAACAATGAATCTTAACACTATCAATACTCAAAATTAACTACCACTCCAGTCTAAAATTACGACCAAGTAAAAGAAAGTAAAGTATTAATTGATTCACTTGATTAAAATATTATGTTCCAAGATGAAGCGACCCACCACAATAGTAAAATTTTCTGAGCTGATTTTCTCTATTCAAATTTAGAATTTACATAACTCAAGTGGCTTAAAGTAAGCACATTTTTTCATTACCAAAAAAACAAAAGCCTAACTTGATAGAGAAGTGACAAATAGAAAGTTTAAACAAATAACAGTTTAATACAGAGTTCCTAGTTATTTAAGCCATGAATGAAAAAGAGTCAACTATGCCAAGAGATAAGGGAATAAACATTTTAATTTTATCAACTAGACAAACATCAATCTTGATTTCACCTATTTAATGTTAATTGATGAGTTTGTTGAGGACAATCAATCAAGAATCTTTTTGATAAGAGTGTCAAAAATTTAAGACAGAATCTTTCGATGTCAATAAATCAATGCAGTCAAGAACTACTGAATCTAATAACTACAATAAACATCAACATTTTATCATCAATTTACAAATCCAAAATCATAATACAATTTTAAAAAATCAAACAACTAATTAACATGATAAAAAGAAGGACAGAGAAGTGTAGGGTTAGGATTTAGTAAATACCAACAATGTTAAAAAGAGAAGGAAGGAAAGAAGACATACCTGAATGAAGGAGGAAGGGTAGAGACAATGCGCAATGGAACAAAGGAGAAGCACAATGGAAAACAAGCCTAGGAGAAACAAGCTTATGGACGCTCCTTAAAGACAACTGGAAACGATCAATGATGGCGAAGCGACAATGAATGGTGGCGATGGGAGGGCTAACAGCGAGAGAAAAAAGAGTAAAAAGGAGAGAAATGAGGTTAATGATGTTGCAGAAATGGAAAGGAATGGTTCACAAATTTGAATTCAAGGTCTCTTTTACTGGCAGATTTATCGTCAGAAAAATTCGCCAATAACGCATAGCCTGTGACCAGAACAGTGCATTTTATTTATTTACCTTACCGTCAGATTTTTTCATCCTAAATCTGATGGTAATAATCACGCCAATTTTTCTTTTTTCTCTAATTATTATCAATAAATTTACCGTCGGAAATCTAAATCCAATGGTAACTTTTTTACCCGACGAATTTATTGTCAAATTCGCCGGTAAATTCACCGCTAATCTTCGACCGTATTCAGCATCTTTTTGTAGTGTCACTAAACTCAATGCATCCCTTTGGTCTCTTTTACTATCCTATTTTTTTTTTTACTTTAAAAAATATAAATTCTGTGTTATTGTTGTTGTTGAGTTTGGAGGATTTAAATTGTAATAAACGATGTTGTTATTGGTTTTATTCTTAAATTTGAATGTTGTATTATTGTTGATGATGAATTCTTGAATTTAAATATTATGTTATTGTTTAATAATAGATGAATTAAATAGTTGTGAGAAAGGGACGGGTAATAAACGGTGAAGTTGGAGTTAATTAGAACAAACATAAAGATATTTTTGACTAAAAAATTTTAAAAGGATAATTTTAATTGAAAATTCAACATTGAAGGCTATTTTAAATAAAAATTAAGGATAATTTTAATTTTGACCATAATTTTTAAAGATTAAAATAGTATTTATTTCTTTAATTTGAAGTCTGGTTGAATTACTTAAAAAACTCTTAAAATATTGAGATGTTAAATAAAAATTTAATTAATATTACTTAATATTTAAAATAATTTTTATTCGGGACTAAACTAAATTTCAAAAATGAAATACTTATTTATTTTATACCAAAAGTGTTAGAAATGAAAAAAAGAAAAAAAAAACGAAAAGAAACATTTATTTCCAAATATGATAGCACATCCTACACTTCAGTTATGGTAAAAAAAGATCCCAAAGTAGGGTGATATTATACATGCATCATTAGAATAATGATGAGTAATGATGATGACTCCAAAAATTTAACGTAACCTGACTGAAGCTGAGGTCTCAGCCTTCCAAATTGGACTTTGCTGAGGTCACCTCTGAAACTCTGCCCATCACACTCCATTAGGCCATCACCATTTATTGCTTTTTGTTGGCTACTCCTAAACACGACCAGACATTAGGATCAGCAAACTTAACAACGATTGGAGATTTCTCAATATACTAGCAGCTGAGTTCGGTGCGATGTTAGGATTAGGATTAATAGAATTAGCTCTGTAATCGAATTAAAAAATTAGAATTTGAATCTTCTAAAATTTAAATTTTATTTTAAAAAGTAAAGTATGATCTTTTATTTTTAAATAATTTATTTTTATATTTATTTTTTATCTTATTTATAAAATAATAATAAAAAATCACATTTTATTTTTTAAAATAAAATTCAAATTTTAGAGAATCTAAATCTAAAAATTATATTATAAATAAAATATAATATAATTATAAAAATAGTTATTATGTAATTAAAAATTTTAATTTCTTTCATAAAAAATTTATTTTCTTTTTTTTTTGGTTAAATAAAAAAGAGTAAATAGTATAAAAAAATAGATGAGATTTACTAAATTTTTTTTTCTAACATTAGATGGAAAATAAAAAATACTTAATATTAATATTTTAATATTATCTTTTATTTTTTAATACATTTTAAAATATTTAAGAAAAAAATTATTTTTTATAATATTATATATAATTTTTTTTATTTTTTCACTAAATATATATAGAAAAAATAAAACTTTATTAACTTTTTTTATTTTTTTCTTTCCGACCAAATAAAACTTAATTATTAAAAGAAATAAGTGTTATACACCAAAATTTTGAGTGGTATACCAAATTTTGTTTAATATAAAAAAATTAACCCTAATAATTTCATTAAAAGAAATAGATGTTATTTATTTAATGATAAAGAAAGAAATTAAATAAAAATAATAATTAATTGTTAATTATAATTTCATATATTTTTTGAAAAAGTAATATTTTATTTATTTATTTAGGATGATTTAGGGTTTAGAATTTTTATTTTTTGTATTGTAGTACAAATAGTATTTTTCAATAATGTGAAAACTTAGTGTATTTTTATTTTGCATGGGCACTACAAATCTAAGGGTCAGATTTATGATTTTTATTTTTTTATTTTTTTTAAAAAATTACAAATCTAAGAGTCAGATCTGTATTATGTTCCGGCCTAACCCAACAAGAATTTCGGTCTGACTATGGACCACCGATCCACCGGGTCACTCGACTTGAATCTAAGGGTGACTCACGTGCTACCTCACATCCCGATGAAAAAACCTGTACAGTTAACAGAAATTTCTAGGCAAATAGGCCTAAGTCAAGGAGTCTATTCGAATTCAGAGTATAGATAGGGATGGAGCTACCTCTCTCCAGAGTTACATTATTTTTCTTACCCTAATTAGCTATCTCTTTGTACGAACACTAACTTTAGCATTGGAATAATGTCTTTACAGGTGGTCCCACCCGCCAACCCACCGATAACTCAAACGATCAACTCGCCCTCAAAGTTCACACATAGGTCCAGATCCTATCCTACCCAGTTTAAAATTGGCCCTTAGTTTTTTATTTTTACCCAAAATTTAATCCTCAGTTTTCTATTCGTATCCAAAGTTAAACTTCTAATTTTTAATTTTTAATTTTAAAAAATTTATCTCTATATCTATATAAAAATACACTAATCTTTTATAACTATGCATTACAAACGAAAAATTAGCCAAAACGTAACTGTTATCAAATACAAGAAAGGAAAGCAAACATGGAAAGATAGATTCCTTGCTTGTGCATATTTCAATAGCTTTTGGATCTCTCTCTATTCTAGTGACAGGAGTAGACCACTACCAGTAGATATAGCTAGGGTAGCTGTGGTACCGCTAAGGCATAACACTATAAATAATAATAATAATAACAATAACAATAATAATAATAATAATAATAATAATAATAATAATAATAATAATAATAATAATAATATTTCTAAAAATTCTTAACTTCACATTAAAATTTTTTAAAATTTAATTTAAATAAAATAACCATATCCAACGCATCGTTTTGTTAATATCTATTTACATAATTAATATAAATAATAATTATATTTATTAATATAACGATACATAATTAAATATATATAAAATTATTATATATATATATATATATATATAAATGTATAAAAGATAATTATTATAAATTATTTAATAAAAAATAAAATATTTTTTTGGATGACTGATAAATTATAAAATATTATATTTGTCTCTAATATTAACAATAAATTACAAAATGGAATCGCTTTTAAAATTTAAGAAAAATTTTAAAAGTTATCCTAAACTTTGAAATTTATCCTAAATTTAATATTTTTTCTAATAAAAATAAATAAATAATTTTATACTTTGTTTAGAGTATATTTGTTTTGACATTTGGAAGGAAAAAATTATGTTCAAGTTTTTTGAAAACTTTAATTTTAGTTTAATTATTTTTTTATTTGAATGTTTGACATGTTCACAGAAAACAACCACTTTTAGTTTTTATGTACATTAATTGTCATTTTTCTATTGACTCTAAATTTTTATTTTTCTTCTATCAATCTTTATTATTTTATTTATAAAATTTTTATTATTTTTTTATACGAGCTATTTTTTTATAATTTATTATTTTTTATTATTTTTTTAGTTTAACATTATATATTTTTATAATTATAATTACTGTGTATTATATTATTATTATCTTTTTATAATATAATTTATTAAACAAAAAAATTAACATATAAAAAAATTAATCATAAATAATAATGATATAAATTTATAACATATTAAAAAAATATAAAAAATACTAAAAAAATATTATATAAAAAATATACCAAAAAATATAAAAAATTAAATATATTTTAAAAAATTTATAATTTAATACCATATTTTTTAATAATTATTTACTTAAAAATAATTTTAACTAATATTATTTAAATAATATTTATTTTATTAAAACTAATTTTAATAAATTATTAAATATAAATCATATTAACATAAATTTATTTATATTTAAATCAACTATATAAAATTACTTTTATTTATCATTCAATTTAACAAACACTAAAATACAAACACTCACTTAATCTATGGGCAGTGAAAGAAATAGAAAAAGGTGTGGGCACTAGAGTCTCCTCGCTTTGATGCTTGTTTATTGGAAGGAGCCATGTGATGTGGGTCCCATAGGTTTGCATGGAACCTGTCATTTTCAAAAGGGTCGCCATCGCGTTGAAATTTGGAACAAAGCCCCAAGCTGAACGTCGAGACATTGCACAGTGATACAGTTCCTTGTTTAAACGCATGAATTTTGTGACACCCCGTCGAAATGACAGAAATCAGCCGTATTAAGGCGTAAGCACTGTGTCGGCTTTAGCCCTTAGATCGTCCATCAAATCAAGATAAATAATAATAATAATAAATAAACCTAGACTGTTCTTAATTAATTAAAAAGCTAATTATATCATGTTTATCACTTGATATCAAATTTTTATAAAATTCGAGTGAAACCTCGCCCGATGTTTAACAATTTTACAAAATTCCTGTTCCTACTTTAACGGAAATATAATTTTATCGCCGACTCCTGACCATTAATTTTATGAGATTTTTTACTCTCTTTTATTAATATCTCATCTATAGTTAACAGATTCTATCTACATAAATCGTTAAGTCAATAATTTAATAGATATATTACTCTTTTTTGTTTTTTTTTTTTTGTGAACAAGAATATCATTAAGTTAATTCTCTTCTTTCTTTCTCTTTAACATGATTTTCGGCCACCATCATCACCAATATTTACTATTATTTTCTGTTCTCATTGCACCAACTTACTGTCACCTTCTTCTTTGCTACACCAATCCACTGCCACCTCTTTTCAATTAAATAACCTCTTTTCAATTAAATAATTTTATCTGTTTAAATATTTGAATTTAGTTGAAATATGATTTTATAAGTTGTCTTTTTCTAAATTTTGATGATTGAGTATAGATATTTACTTAAAGTATCGATTTTTATGTGACAGAAGAATTTATATGAAAGAGTAATTTGGTGATTATGGGGTGCGTCAGTGCTTTAATTTGTTCGAAAAAAATTTCTTTACTTGAAATACAAACTTGAAAGTTAGTGTGAAATCAAATAGAGACAAGGTTCTATACTTGGAATGTAGATTTAGAATTTAGTGTGAAACCAAATAGAGACACGGACAAGCCAGTAAGAGAGGGATTGTGAGGATAAGGTGAAAAAAAAAGGGAGAGAGAGTAGCCATGGCGACGCAGGATTGTCGATGGTGAACAGAAAAATAGGAGGAGAAATATGATTTTGTGGTTTTGATTTGGTCAAAAAGAAGAAGAATGATGACAATGGAGTGATGCAGCGAAAATATAGAATAGTGGTGGATGTTGGTGATGATAGTGGCTAAAAATAGTAAAAAAGAGAAAGAGAGAATACAAAAAATGGTGATAGATGTTAATGATGATTTAGGACCGAGTTGAGATTATACTCCTCTTATTAACGGAGACTTTGACGAAAGGATCAGAATGTTTAACGGAAGTAATGGATAGGGATCACAATAGAATTATATTTTTGTTAAAAGGCAAAAAAAAATTTCGTAAAATTATTAAAAACTGGAGTAAGATTTCACTTATCAAAATTATTTATGATAAATTTTTAATATTTAAAATTTATTAATTTTTATACATTTAAAATAAATATTAACTATTTAATTTTTTTAATAACTAGACATCAAATTTTTAATCATCCTAATAAGCAGCTCAACTAAAATTTTGTTGAATCTTGGTAATATAAATTAAACAAAAAAATTATACTAAAAATTAACTCGTCATTTGAAAACAATGCAGTGATAATTAAGGTATAATGTCAAATAAGATTGAATTACTAAATTGATGTTGGCTAATTTTATGATGTGATCTGAGTTAGTGTCTAAATATTATTAGAAAATTATTTATTATAGACAGATTTTTATGATAGAATTTTGCTTTCGAAAATATTTGTCGATAAAAAATTTAAAAATTTTCTCAACTTATTACCGATAAATTATAAGATCTGCCGATAATTCTGTCGATTTATTGAAATTTTGATTTCAAATTTATTATTGACGGAAAATTCATTTGTAATAAGTTAATAAATTTGCCGCAAATTTAAATTGCCCTAACTTAAATTCTCACTATGTTGAATTGCTGATTGTAGGTTTCTCTGATGAAATGGTGGAACTGCCCTTATATGTTCGCATTACGAAATTCGATGAACTCCTTGAAGGATTGCGGCTTCAATCTCATGATTAGATTCGGGAACGCTGAGCATATCATACAACAGCTTGCATCTCAGGTTGTTACGCTGTAGTTAGTTAGTTACTTACTTCTGTAGTTGATTAGTTACATAGTTAGTTAACTTTTATAGTGAGTTACTTAGTTGATTAGTTACTAATAACGACACAATACATGTGTGTGCATAATGAGAACTTTTTTCTGCCAAAGTGCATGATGAGATCTTGAATTATGTAACACCCTACCATACAATGATCAAGTTATCACGCAAGCGGGATAACATTCAGACCTTGCCGTTCTAGTCATTTAGGCCACAATTAATCAATATCAAAGTCTTTTAGTCTTTTCATAAGTGATTAAATTCATCAACCCAAATTTGTTATTCATTTTATCAATTTGAATTCGTTAACCCACAATCATTTATAAATCAACAATGCTAGGGAACCAACTCTATATAAGCCAAGAATCAGCCAACTGGTGAACTAGAGGCACCAGTGACTTTAACCGGATGTTGCTACTGATAGGCACACGGATGTTTCTTTTTCTTATAAATTGGATGGTTTTGGATATGATTTCTATGTTTCATGTGCTACGCATTAATAAAACATAATTAATTATATGGAACTAACTAATGAATGATCAAAGCATCTGTTCCGTGATTCTCTCCTATCACTAGCGTATCTTCCCTCATGTTTTGAACGTGGTCAACAATAATTTAAAAAATAAATTAAATTATAAATTAATAAAACTAATTATAATTAATTATGTTGTTCCATTCTTGGCTGATTATTAGTTGGTTCCATATACTTTACCTTTATAAATTTGTCAATTTCATTAATACGTGAGTGGAAATCACCACCGTCCTCATCACGAGTAGGACAAAATCACTATCCCCGCAATAATTTCATCCGGTTTACCAAGTGGTTATCTAAGAATTAATTAGTTCATCTCATTATATCACTTCCCAGTGTATTCAAAGCTTAATTATCAGTTATTCAATCTAATCACATAAAAATTTCACAATATTTACACAAGGTTCTTAACTTAAATTTGGAAAAAAATAAAGAGAAAATGTTCTCTTACCTTATTTTGTAACCTTGGGTCAATATCCCATTAAAACTCAAGATTAAACTTCCCCTAAACAATAAAATCGCAACAATCTCAACACTCTACCCAAAACACGAATTTGAAGGAAATTTCAAAAACGGTTCAAGGTTCTTGGGTGTATTTACCGCAAAGTGGCATAGAATCGAAAAGCACGACAAGAACAATGCGTAGTCGCAAACCGATCTTCGATCGGAGCTATGGTTTGAAAGTTATGGAAATTTAAGTGAAGTGATGAATAGTAACATTAGGGTATTTGTTCTTCACTCTTCTCTTCTCTGTGGAGCTAAGAAAAGTGCTTAAATGATTGGACTACTTGGGGGAGTGAGACCCGTTTTGTGGTTTTTGTCCGTTGGCTCAACCTAAAGTTAAAATCTTTAAGATAAATGTTTTAATTCGTATTCTAAATATTTTTGTTTTTTCAATTATACATTTTTAAATTCTTAACCATTTTTGCTCATAATTAATTTATCACTTAATTATTTATTATTTAACTGAGTTTTACAAATTAAACATTTTCAATTGCTTTTGTTAAACAAATTCATTGCTGAGGATGGAACAGGTGAATGCTAGTTGTGTATTTGCAGAACAAGAGGTGGAGTATGAATTGTACCTGTTTTTGGATGTTGTGAAGGAGTGTATGTGATAATTGGTAATTTTCGGCTTCTTTGGCTATCTAAAATGTTCAAGAGTTGAAGAATTTATATGTGGTAATTGTTGATTACATTTACATTTATGTTTTGATCATTTTCTTGTTTCTATTATTTGCGTATAATTCATGCTTCTTGTAGGGTTGTGTTTCATCTATAGACCTTGATTAATGGCATGGATAAGTCGAGATTAGAAATTATGATTCATTCTATGAGAAGGATGTGGTTTTACTCCACAACAGGTATAGAGAGAATTTAGTAATTAAAGATTGAATTTATATTTGTCAAAGAAATAGTTTTGGACTTTAACTAGAGCACAAATATCTCATTTCATGTTCTTATGATAAACACTATGATTATGATAGCCAATTGAAGTTAAGAAAAAAAGATGCAGATAGTTTCTTTTGAATTTCTCACAATAATGCTAACTAATTAATTAGCATTTAGTACAAATTCTCGTGCAGATTCTAGGTCTAACAAAAGAGACAAGGAGGATACTTCCATCAATAACATGCCTCACACACTAAGCCTCCCTGATCAGGTTATAAACATCATTTTAAATTTCAGAATACACTATATAGCTGATGTTATGAATTACCTGCATGGATGAATAAAATTAATGTAAAACCTTAACAGGTCAAGCTTGTAGAGTTACTAGAACGAGAAAGTGTAGACATTATTCAAACCGAGGGAGGAAAATGCTCAAATCCTACAAAGTATGGTGTTTTAGGCTTGATTGAGAAGGTAAACAGATAATTGTGTTTGGTCTACCTTTGTCTTTTTTCATATTGCCTCATCGATAATCAATCACTATCTTCGTCGTTCTGAAATTCAAAGTATTGTTCTTGCCGACACTGAGAGTATGTAGTTAAACAACATAATTCTTATTTTAAATCTAATACTCTGTTTAGCTACCTTATTTTAAACAGCAAGATTGAACTTGATGCATTTTTCAGGCAATGGCTACTTAATATTAGGAACTGTGGATTCTTATGGTCATCTTATTCATGCTGACTTTCATTGCAGTAAGAATTAATTTTTATCCATCTTATGAGTTTTTTTAATTGATGTATAGTTAATTGAAATTCAACTTCCTAGGGGGTTCAATGATGCTGTTAATGGGTTTGTGGAAGATGGTTGGTCACTGCTAGGCAATGATAGGATAGAAGATGTGACTATAGCTGTTAATGCTGTTGCAGGTACTTAATGAAGCAAATAAATTTCATCATCACCTATGGTACAAAAGTAATATTCTTGAACTGCTTTTTAATGATGGTGTTTTGCAGGATGTTCCTCCGGCTTTGCTTGTTTGACTCGATCTGAATGGGTTGATTATGGTGTTGATGCATACTCCGCTGCATGTTTTAAGGCTACTCTCTATGCTGTTCCTTGTGCAAGAACTAGTGGCTTCCCAGGCACTCAGGTCTTTTTATTTTATCTCTTTTTTTATGCAAGTAATTCTTATTTTAACCTTCTATTATGCAATTTGATTTTGCAACTTTGCAGTGGGGTTGATGAAAATACAATTGGAGCTTGTGCTCAATTGGTATTTGCACCTATTGATTAATCATTTGCTAATGATGCTCTTACATAGTTTTATGACTTTTAGAAAGTAATTTGAGTTAGTTGATACTAATGGTATCATATCATGCATGATCCTATGTTGACTAATAAAATGTCACTGTTTCTGTTTCTTTTGCATCCCAAAATACGATAACCATAACAAGGACATTAGATTTGGCATCCACACTTGAAGTAGGTTCTGGGAATATACGTGCAACTGGAGAAGCCGATGATTACAACCTTCGGTCAATCCTTACCATTGCATTCCAATTCACATATGAGAACCATTTGCGTCACAATGTAGCTGCCATGGATAATTAACAAATAAACCTTACTTTAAGAAAGATCTACAGGAATAATGGATTGGCGCAACTGATTTGTTTGATCCATGTAGTAGACCTCATTTGTTTAATGTTATAAGAAAGATCTATTGTTACATGTACATGATTTGCATCTTTCTTATTCTCTTTGCCATTGTAGTTTTTATTTGAGTTGATATTTTATGCAATAAGCAGAAGTCATAATTTTATTTTTCTTTTTGTTTGACTTTTCAGGGTTTTGCATATCTACCATGAGGAATATGTGTTACCAGCATGAACAAGCCAGTGTCCTATGACCAAATAATTGCATGGAAAGTTCTCAATGATGATGATTTCAATCACTGCTTGGCCTTCATGTTCATGAACTGGTCCTTTGTCTAATGAAGAATCTTATATTATATTATTATTATAATATTTTTATGCAATTTATATATTCAGCACTTAAGTACTAGATAGTGCTATCATATAATAGACAAATGTAATAATTTCAAGATTTCATGAATGCATATGCCTATATATATAAATGCTTTTATATTATTATAAAAAATATCCTTGTTAAATAGTGAGATTTTTACATTATTAGTTTTCTTAAATAGTGTACTATATTATTTGAAGCTTGGTTTATATTTCTTACATAAAAATTGGATAAAAATTTATTTTGATTAAATTTATATTTATTTTTGTATAAAAATAGGTTTATTTTGCAATTGAAAAATCTAAAAAAAATTATGTTTTATCTTACTGATGAATTTATAGATAGAAAATCTGTTTGTATGCAGAGTTGTAAATTCTCTTTTTGGTTCTAATTACTGACAAAAAAAAAATATGTCGAAAAGTTTGACATTAATTATTGACAAAAAATCTGTCAAAAAATCTGACGTTTTTAGCGAAATGGAGGGATGATTACCAAAGAAAAATTTGTCGATAATAGAAAAAAATTTGTTGGTAAATTATCGACAGAAAAAATCTGTCGGTAAGATGGGATTGTCTACATGGTCATTACCTTTTGATCTGAAGCAATGTTTCTTTATATTAAAGGGAATGCTTTTCGTGGCAACTCTCAAAACTGATTGCCTTATCTTGACCAATAACAATGCTTCTATGCACTCTAGGTAACTCTTTTCTTGTGTTCTCTTTTCTATTAAAATGTTTTTTTCTTCAAAAAGACAACAATTTTTAAAGAATTTTTTTCCTAATACTTCTAAAATTAATTATTAATTAGTAAGAAATTTGTAACACCCAACTTCTAACACGTCGTGACTAATGCTAGTCGTCAGGTGTTACCATTCAGTCGACCTTAAAGACTCTAGACTATATATTAGTTATATTAATATGAGCTTGTAGCGTGCATTATAATCATGAGTTAACCAAGTTTATCGATATTAGTTATACCAATTAGGCATGCAATACATTCATGATGAAAGCAGAAAATCATAGATATATTGATAAACCGCTATTTTACGGTTTATCTTGTGCTTAATTTAGTGGATTTTATCCACTATTCTCACACTTATTCATAGAAACCGCATGTTTTACATTTTTCTTCCTAATTTTGTACTATGATTGAAAACATGCTTCTTTGGCCTTAAATTTGCTATTTTTAATCCTCTCTTATTACCATTCGATGACGTGATATGTTTGCTAAGTGTTTTCAGGGTTTATAGGGCAGGAATAGTTTAGAGGATGGAAAGAAAGCATGCAAAAGTGGAAGGAATACAAGATATTGAAGGAATTGCAAAGCTGTCAAGCCTGACCTCTTCGTATTAAATTGATCATAACTTGAGCTATAGAGATCCAAATGAGGCGGTTCCAGTTGCGTTGGAAAGATAACATCCAGGGTTTCGAAATGATATGCAATTTGCCATAGTTGCCTTTCTGTTAGGTGACACGTACGCGTACGCGTAGATAGTATGGCAGACAAGCGACGTGTACGCGTGGGTGACACGTACGCGTGATGGAGCCACGTGCTGTACGTATTAGAAATCGCTGGGGGCGATTTTTGGGCTGTTTTTGGCCCAATTTCAAGCCCAAAAATACAGATTAGAGGTTGGGAGTGGAGCAGAATTAGGCATACAATTCATAATTCATTCACATAATTGTAGGTTTTAGATGTAATTTTCTAGAGAGAGAGAGAGGCTCTCTCCTCTCTCTAGGTTTTAGGTCTTAGTTTTATTCCTTTTGAATTTCTGAATTCTATCTTATTCCAATTTAGTTTTTCTTCTACTTTTAATTGCTCTAGCATTCTAGTTTATTTATTTTCCTTGTTGATGGCTTTATGTTGTCAATTTAGTTTATGAATTCTCATGTTAGATTTGATTCTCCTTTTAATGCAATTTGAAGTATTTCATGTTTATTGCTTCTTCTATTATTTGTTATAATTGATTTTGCAATTGTTGGTTTTAGGTTTTATATTCTCTTATTACTTTTCTATGCTTTTATATTAAGAGAGAAAGAGAGGCTCTCTCATCTCTCTAGGTTTTAGGGTTCTTAGTCTTATTTCTTCTTAATTTTAGATTTCTACTTTACCTTAATTTAGGTTTCTTCTACTATTATTTGTTCTAGCACTTTAGTTATCTATTTCTCATTGTGATTTTCTTGTTTTGCTAATTTAGTTTATGAACTCTTCATGTTAGATTCAATTTCTTATTAATGCAATTTGAGGTGTTTTATGTTTATTGCTTCTTCCTTCATTTGTCCTCATTTATATTTGCAATTGGTTGTTTAGATTTAATGTTCTCCTATTACTTTTCTATGCTTTTATTTTATGCCTTCCAAGTATTTGATAAAATGCTTGAAAAGATGTTAGAATAGATTTTTCTCATCTTGGCTTAGGTTGAGTAATTAGTGACTCTTGAGTTATCTAATGCTTTTGTTGGTTGATAATTAGAAGTTGCTAGTTGATTTGAATTCCACTAAAGCTAGTGTTTCCTTGGGAGTTGACTAGCACCTGAGGAATCAATTTGATTTATCCACTTGACTTTCCTTCATAGGTAGAAGTTGACTAAGTGGGAGCAATGGACATTTGTCATCACAATTGATGAGGATAATGAGGATAGGACTTCTAGTTCTCATACATTGCCAAGAGCTTTATTAGCTATTAGTTTAATTCTTGCAATTTACATTTCTTGTTTCTTATCTTAAAAACCCCAAAATATACGTGTCCATAACCAATAACAAGAAAACTTACCTGCAATTCCTTTGAGAAACGATCCGAGGTTTGAATACTTCGGTTTATTTTTATAGGGGTTTGTTACTTGTGACAACCAAGTGTTTGTATGAAAGGATTCTTTGTTGGTTTAGAAACTATACTTGCAACGAAAATTTATTTGTGAAATTCTTTACCACACAAAAATATGATTTTATATATATATATATATATATATATATATATATATATATATATATATATATCACATAAGTGTTCATAGGTTAGGTTTTAATACAATACGATTCATAATAGATTACATTAGACTTCATGACTACATATTACTAGTAGAGACTTATATATATAGACTCTTAAGACTTACTACCAGACTCGGGCTTCACAAAAGCCACCCTAGACTGGACCCGACCTAACTTTTACATAAAAGGTCCTATCTCTCATATAAATCTACTAAGAGCGAGGGAAGAAAAACTGAGCTACTCTCATGTCTCTGTTCCTTCTAGTGTAACATCTTCTGATGGGCTTGAGGTCAAGTTGATGATCATCTGGTCCTCCAAGATTGAATGATGTCAGATGACTCCTCGTTGGAAGAGGTCGACAAAAAGCCATTGCGTATGGCTAGCATGAACTCCTCTCCTAAAGGACCGAACTACTCATCCATAAGGTCATGTAACTGATAATCTAGAACAGGCTCCACCAGTATCATAGACTCTAGCACTTGGTCAAACTACTCGGGATATATGGGCTGAATGTCGAAAGGAGAGTCTAGCTCGAACTCCATCGAGTGCAGTGGCTAAGGAAGAAAAGGAAAGTGGGTACCTTCTGGATATAACTCAGATAGTAAAAAATCGTATAGTGTGTCAAGATCAAACTCCAGACTAAGAAGAGGTGAGAGAAAGGTCTTTCAGAAATTTGCAGGTCTGACCCTATATGATGGTCCCGCCCCATATAGGATTCACATAGTGGCATGCTATTGGTACCTCAAAGAAGATGACTCCCGATCCCATCTGCGAAGTGAGAGAAGAATGAGATGAAAACCAAAGGTTCCTAGTAAGGTGATAATGGGAAACAAAGGGGTTTCGTGCTAAGCCTATGTTTTGCGAAAAATTAGGAAATCTACGTTCTAAGTATACGTTTATTGTTGCCATTCTAATAAGTTATACATACAAGCAGTGAATTTAAGTAGATAATAGAATACATGTAGTAATTACAAGCACACAAATTCAATTACGAGAAAAATGCACAATCAAGTATGATGCATGCTTGATCCTATTGCAGACCGTGAGCTCACATGTCGGTTGGTTACTCGAAATTCCGATAATGTTTTCGTGGTAGGCGTTACGTATCATTGTCCCTACCTAAAAAATTGTCCCTCCATAAGTGTTACGTATCTCCCTCCTCATGGGAGAGACCCTCATTTCGATTTCAAGTAGACGTCTCCATGCCATATAGTTACTGGCTAGGCAGTATAAAGTTTCGTTCTACCAGGCGGTCCTTAATCACCTTGATGTTTAGATTTTTCTTTGGGGCACAGTGTAGTGATCTCTGAATGGGCTCTTTTGCCCTTGCCCTCTCGATACACTGCCATGGTATTTTTTCATAACTCAAAAGACCCTTTTACTTTTAGCCTTTCAACATCAATACCATCTTGTCCTTACTTGTATTAAGGGATTCTTTTGATCTTAGTAATTTAGTTAAAGTATTTTATGGTTTCTTTTCCTTTTTCTTTGAGTCTTTTAGACCTTTAATTCACAATTTTCATTTTTTACTTCTAAGTTATACCGAATTTTCATATTACCCTTCTCTTTCTTAAGTCTTATTTTAATTATCTTCTATGCTTTTTGTAAAGATGATCTTTAACCCTAGAAGTGACACTTTACTAGTTTATCCTTATGTTTTACAAACAGACTATTTTATTCCTAATTATTCTAATTAATCATTTTAAGCCTTACTTTTTTTTTTCAAAATGACTATTATAACCCTAAGTATCATAATCAACTATTCTTAGTGTTAATTATTACTAAAGCTATCAACTCACACCCCTTACTTATCATATTACCCCTAAAATTTTTATTAATGCCATTTTTTTGTTTTAGGCATAAATTGTTATCTTTTTTTTAGATTATTTATCATTATCTTATTAATTACTATAGTTTAACTTTTACCCCCAATTTTTACTAAAGTTTTTAATTAGACTAAACTCTTTTTTAATTACAGTTTTGATTCAATCATCTCATATAATTCCATATTTACCCCTAAAACTTCTACATTCATGATTTTAAGTTTAATTCTTATTAATTACATCATTACCCCTTTTAGTTCTCTAATTTACTTAAGTGTCATTTTTGGTGCATCATATTTTTTTAGAACTATATTTTATACTTTTAACCTCTTTTGACTCTTTTTCACACATCTTCTATTTTTTCTCTTAATTATCTTTCTTAAACTTCATATTATGACTTTTGTTAACTCTTAGTGTCTTTTATGACATGAAACTTCAACCCCAAATGCATCATACATTTCAGCCATCATTCATACATTAGACATAGTCATGATGTTCACGTATAGTATATATTGAATCAATGAAAGACAATTCATCATATCATCAAGATTCATACAAACATACATATCATCATTCTTTCAAGAGAGGGTATTAACATCACTTTCAAATATAAAAATCAACAAGTGTTACTAACCCTTATCTTTTTCTTGATTCACTCTCTTGAACACTTTAGACAAAAAATTTTCTAAACAAGGAAAATTTGATAATTAATAGAATAATGGTGCTTATGGTCGAAACAAAAAGGAATAGAGGAGATGAAATGCAACTCTCTTGATCTTGAAATTGAGGTCTCCTATGTGTGCTCTTTCTAGTTTCTAGTGATAGTTATCTAGATAAAAAAAAGAGAGAAACATGGTCTCTTATGGAGATCTGTTTAAAACCAAAAAAAGAAGTAAAAAAATTAGAGACGTTCTTACACTTACCTTGCTGAATTTTGGGAGCAAAGATAAGAAAAGAGTGAAAAAATGGACTAAAAGGCTTGATCTTTGAAGAAATGGTGAAGTGCTCCTAATGCGTAAGCATCTTTTCGTTATTTTCTTATTATTTTAAATATGAATTATTGAGTTTTATTGAGATTTTAGTGTTTGAATCCTATTTGGATGTTACTTTGAGTCGTTCTATTTTTTTTAAGTATTTCAGGTGAGGTTTGGAACAGTTTGACAGAGTCCGTGCAGAAGAAAAGAGAAGAATCTTTTATTTTGTTGATCTAGCGCTAAACGCCGCATCTTGCGTTTAGCGCCCAAGTGCTTTAAAATGCGCGCAGCCATTCTGTCAAGTTGGCATTAAACGCGAACCTGGGCATTTAGCGCCAGGTGCCTCGTAAAGTGTGCAAGCTCACTACCTCGTGGGGTGCTAAACGCCGAACCTGACATTTAACGCTAGAAGATAGCAACAACTAAAAGCTTACTGCCTCCATGGGAGCTAAACACAGATTCTGGCGTTTAGCGCCAGTAGTGCGGATCCACCTTTAAAGAAAGGGCTTCATTAGTTAGATCTGGGTCATATTTATCTTATTTTATTTCGTGTTAGTTATCTTTATTTCCAAACACAATCTTTTGAGATTTAGTAGTGATTATTCTATTTTATTTTCAAATTAAATTAGGTTAGATATAAAAAGAAAAATATTTAGCCTTTCGGGCATCTCTCTTCTCTTCTTCCTCATTCTAGTTTTCACACACTTTTGAACCCTAGTTTTTCTCTATAAGTCATGAGTAACTAAACCTCCCTTATTAAGGTTAGGAGCTTTGTTTATTCTATGGATTAAAACTATTGCCACTCTATTTTAATTAATATCTTAATTTAAATTCAATGATTACTTTCGTTCTTCGTCTTATGATTTTGAGTATATTGGAAAATAACTCATGTTCTACATGAACTCTTGTTGATTCTTGGAAAAGTTATCTCACTTGGATACTAGTTTGAAAGTAAATTTCTTCTAAATCACTAATTTTCTAGACTTAACGGGATACGTGACATATAATCCTCTTATATTTGGATAATTAGGATTTTTGTGGCTAATAAACTAGAATTGGACCTAACCCTTTAATCTATATTAAGTGACCAAGGAATTGGTAGTTGATTAAGTTAGAGGAGACTAAATCACTAAGAAATTAGGGTTTAGTCAATTACAGTTTGCCATAAATTGAATCTTGCATGATTATAGTTGGTAAGAATATAAATCTGAAAAAATAAATATCTTTGAAGCCTTAACTATTCTCTCACATATTTCTCAAATCGATTTTACTATTCGCTTTCTAAATCTCTAAATTACTGTTTAATGCTTTTGAACCTTAAAACACTATTTTCTGCTTGTCTGACTAAATAAATCATTCAGTTGTTGTTGTTTGGTCTGTTAATTCTCGTGGGATCGACCCTCACTCACCTGAGGTATTACTTGGTATGACCCGATACACTTACCGATTAGTTTGTAGTTTTGGAAATCTACACCAACTCCTTAAACTAGTGGTGTAAGATTGTATAAAACAAAAGTAATTTTTCTTTATTTTTCTCACTGAAGGCTTCGGCCTCTTCTCTCTTTTTTCTTTATTTTCTTTCTTCTTTCACTTGCTAATTTTATTTATTGTGGTATGAAGTAAAAATTATGAGAGTGGTAAAAAATGAGTTTATGACTAATAGAAATTAAGAAAAGGATAAGGTAAAATTTAAGAATCCTAGTCATCGCTTAGTGAATAATCTTATCCATTGTTATCCTTAGTAATTTTTTAATATAAAAATTAATTAATGAGAGAGACAGTTGTGATGTTTAGGAATAGTGTACTAAGGTTAAGTGTATCTTAAGGAAGTATTTTACCCATATGAGTCGTCAAGATTATATTATGAAAGTAGTTCATAGAAATGAGTGACTGAAAATGTTTTTTGAAAAAGGAGAAAATTAAGGTAGTAAATTTTCACTAACAAATTTTATGATTTTTTGTAAAACTAATTAATTAATTAACCTGATTTGATTAAGATTGGAATTAATTACAATTTCAAGTCTAAAATGTCTCTAGGATATTTTAGAAAAGATAATTGATAAAATTATTTGTGAAATATATTTATAATTTTTAGATTTTTTTTTTAAAAAAAAGTTTTTACAAAATTCATTAACTCTTAGTAATGAATTTGAATTATACAATTATATTGATTGAATTAAAACCATAACCAATAAGATTGAATGAATAAAAAGATAAATTTCTTAAACCATTCACTATTTTATTATAATAATGATAATAAATTAAAATTTAATAGCTATAACATACTTTAAAGTAGGAATAGCAAAAAATTTACCGAGACTAAAATAGAGATTTACTAAGATTTCATAGAGATAGAAACCAACACCTGCTTATAAATAGGAATGGGACAAGGGCAGCAATAGTAAAGAAGGTACCGTCCCATTAAAATTCTCTAAATCCCTATCAAATATTAAATTACAATATAATTGTCAAATAAGTTTTAATTTTATCGTTGTTGTCAATTTTTAACCGTCAATAATTAATCAATTTTTTCTTTCAATTTTATCCTTAACTAAAATTCTAATTTTAACCTCATTCTACTTAAAAAATTTATTCTAATTTCCACCCTCCATCATCTCACTCCCTTCTTCGGTTACTATCAAAATCACCTCCTATTAACGACCACCACCACCCACACATCCTTATCGCCACTTTTACCGCCTATAAAACCCAACTAACTCCTCTTCTAAATTCAAATTAACCATCAATTTTATTCATTAACACACATTCAAGAGAGAGTAAAAAAGAAGAAAGAAGAAATAGAGAGAAGAAACTCAGAGGAAGAAGAAGGAAGAAGAGAAAAGGAAGAAAGGGCATTGTAGGTGAAAGGCCACAACAAATACTGAATTGCCGGCGAGAGTGGGAGGAGAGAGACAAATTAGAAGAAGTCATTACTGTCGCCACCGCCATGACAGACGCTGAGAGGTGGAAATGAGAGAGAGAGAGAGAGAGAGAGAGAGAGAGAGAGAGAGAGAGAGAGAGAGAGAGAGAGAGAGTTTGAAAAGAGGGGAGGCTAGCTTGAGAACCACCTTCACTGTGAGGAGCTCACCGAAACAATGCTGGAACAACCGTTGCAAGTGTCTCTGCTCTTTGAAAAAGTCGTCTGAGCTGTTAGTAACCACTGCCTCTTTGTGTAATTTGTCTTTCTCTCCTCCCAAGCTCACCGGTGGTTTAGTGACAGTGGCGACCCTTGGCCGGTGGTAGTTCCTTCTTCCTTGTGTCCCTTTCCTCTTCCTCTGAGTTTTTTTATTTCACGCTCCTTCTATGTGTTTGTGGGTGTATGTTAGTGAATGAAGTTGATGATAATGATTTTGAATTTGAAAGATGAGTTAGTTAGGTTGTGTAGGCAATGAGAGTGGTGGCGGTGGTTGTTAATGGGAGGGTGATGGCGATGGTAACCGAAGAGGGGGATAAGATGATGAAGGGCAGGATTGATAATGGGATTGGGCTTAGAATAGAATTTTTAAGTAGATTGGAGTTAAAATTAAAATTTTGATTAAGGGCAAAATTGGAAGAAAAAATTGATTAGTTATTTACTCCTAACAAATTGACAAAAGGGGTAAAATTGAAACTTATTTGAAACGTTAAAGATAAAATTGAATCAAATTTAACATTAGTTATAATTTTAACAATTTTTAAAAATGTTAGGAATAAAAAACATACTTTATCCTTTTTTCCATATATATGTACATATATCTACAGAGATCATATCCACCTTCCACAAAAATTGATAAATAAAGGGATCGAAATGTGAATGAAGAATAGATATAAGAATTTTTTTAAATAGGGATAGGGCAATGTAGGTGTAGCCACCCCTACATTTCCATTACTATCCCTACTTAAAAGGTTAAAAGATAAAATGAAAGATAAAGTATAATTTTTATTCCTGATCAAAATTTTTAAAATTATCCCTAATAGTTAATTTGATTCAATTTTATGCTTAATCGTTTGAAATAAATTTCAATTTATCTTTACCGTCAATTATTTGTCAATCAACTATTAATCAATTTTTTTCCCTCAACTATGTTCATCTCCTCCTTCCCGACTCTTAATCCTCATTCTCTCCCCCTTACATATTGCTATCCGCCTACCACACATTATGTCATCACCTTTCTTTCTTTCTCCTTATCAAAGCGTTTACCTCCTCTTTTTTCCACACACTATCTCCCACCTTCTTTGATCTCTTTCCTCTTTACCTTGTATTGTTCTCCCTTTACTTGTCCTCCGCTTTGCTCTCTCTTTATTGCCTCACTCTCCCCTCTTACTTCTTTGTCATTATTCACTCTTCTCTCGATATCTCCTTCCTTTTCAGTCTCACACCTCTTGCACCCTCTCTTTTATTCTGTCACTACTCTTCTCCTTTTATCTTGATCTGTCTCCCTTTTTTCTACCTGTGTGATTTGTGTTTTTTTAAAAAAATTGAATAACATTGTCATTGTTGTTGTTATTGGATTTGAATGACAAGGTGGTGGTGCAAATATGACAAAGATGATGGTGATAGTGAGGAGAATTGTGGGTTGGAGTATACAATAGGTTATTGTCATTTGATTGTTTGATTGCCTCACTCTTCTCTCTTACTTATATGTCATTGTTCACTCCTCCCTCGATCTCTCTTTTCTACTCAGTCTCGCACCTCCTCTACCTTCTCTCATCTTTTTCCGCTACTCCTCCTTCCATCTTGATCTTTCTTCTTTTTTTCGTCTTTATGATTTATATTTTTTAAAATTAAATAATGTTATTGTTGTTGTTGAATTTGAATGATAGGGGGTGGCGCGGTTGTAGTGAAGATTATTATGATAGTGAAGGCAAGTGCGAGTTGCGGTATGCAATGGGTTATGGTTGTTTGGTGTTGATGAGGGTGAAAGAGGTGAATAGGAAGTGCTTATTATGGTGGAAGATGGGATTATGATGGTGGTTGTGGTACAGATAAGGAATGAGTGTAAGAAATCGAAGGAGTTGATAGTGGTGGTGAAGGTGATAGTAAGAAAATGACAATGTTGAGTGAACGATGAAGTTGGTAAGATAGACAGGTGTGGTGGTAGAATGAATTTGAGTAAATGATTGACCAAAAGATTAAAGATAGTTTAAAGTAAAATTATAAAAAAAATTTTACAAATAAAGATACAATTGAATCTTATTTCAAACATGAAGAATAAAATTGAATTAAATTAAACATTAGCGATAATTTTTAAAATTTTAAGAAACATTAGAAAAAAAATATTTTGCTCTAAAATAAATTATACTTTGTTTTTTTCTTGTTTTCATTAGTAAAAATGTGTTATTTCATGCTATTAGTTCATCGAGAAGTGTTTTTAGACGTTAATATTAATTAGATGAAAAATTTGGTATAACTAATTTACCATTTTAGTACTAACTTATATGTGGGACAATAAACTAATGAGTATTCTGATATTTACTAAAATATTATTTAATTATTATTTTGATAATTAAATTATAGAATTTAATACAATCTAATAATTAAATAATTATTGTTATATATCTAAATAGATATAGAATATTATTATATTTTTTTCTAACTCTACAAATATATATATATAATAATACATTGTAAATAAAAAATTAGCCACCGAATCAATTAATCATGCATATAAAATACATATTAAAATACAAAATAATATTAAAATTAATTTAAATAATATATGTATTCATACATAATAATAATAATAATAATAATAATAATAATAATAATAATAATAGAGATTACTAAATATCAATTAAAAATAATGAGTTAATCTATGACGAATTTCATATTTAAATTTAAGTTTGATCTAGAAAAAATTCTTACTGAATATGTTATTACAAATTGAGATACAATTTGATTCGATTAAAACAAAGTAAGAATTTACATCATACTATATGTAACAACAGTAAACCACATTCAATTCACATAATTCCATTCCTTCACATAGCTAAACATTACATATAACTGGCGTAAACGAATTCCTCCTCTTGGCTCTTGGTATATATGTAGTCATCCAAGGCTAATTTTTTTTAATATTAGTTTGTTATTGGTATTTTTTGTTAATATTATGATTTTTTAATGTAATACAGTGATATAAAATAAAAAAATTATAAGTAACAATTTTAAATAATAAGATCAAAAGAATAAACAAAAATAAACAAAAATTGTGAATCACGATTTTAGATAGGACAAAAAAAATCATAAATTACCATTTTTAATTTAAAAAAAATTGTAATTTATAAAATTAAATAACAATTTTTTTGTTATAGAAATCGTGAGTACCAATTTGTATTATGCATCATATATACTTGTGAAATATATCAATTTCAACTTATATCAACGTCTTATACAACTTCGTTTATCATATAAAAAATAATTAGTTCTGTCTCTTAAAATTTAATTGGATCATTCTTAAAATTTAATTGGATATAACAAAATGTATATATAATTATAAATCTTGTAAACAAACATAATGTAATAAAGTGTAGTTTAAATATACAAAATATAATACACAAATTTAAGTGTGAAATATAATTTTTGACCACCAAAATATTTCCGTTATCTTAAAGATGAAAATATTTTGTTATTAGCGATCCCAAAATTGACAATAATGGGTCGTTAAATCGCCTCTATTTTGATTTAATGATTATAAAAACTATTATATTTGGCTGTAGTTTGTAACTGTCGGTATCTCTGACAAAAACTATATTAATATACCGCCGCTAAATGTGCGGTCACTTGGACATATCAATAAAACTTGCGGCGGTTTAAAACCGTCGGTAAATATGAGACAAATCGTATCAGTTAAATTTGACGGCGATTTTCTATTGGTGTGCCACAAAATTTTGATTTAACGGCGGTTATATCAGTGGTTGTTGGAAACCACTGTCAAATCCAATCCAGACGCTCATATCCATGGCGGTTCGGTTAACCGCTGATATTTAATTTTGCATTGATTTAAAATCGCCACTAATTCATAAAAATCGCCGCCAGTTCTCACCTCTCTTGTAGTGAGTGTACTTATTGGTCCATGCACATATATATAGCTTTAATTTGTTTTGTTCCATCATGGTTGCCTTAGCTTGGATGTAACTAGTAATATTAAAAAGAAAATATTCACATGATGACATCTTTATATATAAAGATGATATTATGAATTTTTAAATGGTTAATTAAATATATTTAGTTAAACATATCAATTCATCTAATAATTTACAATGCTATCTTCATATGGTAAAAATGTCATCATAAAAATTTTCACCGTATTAAAATATTATAGACAATCTACGTCAATTCCTCGTTCAATTCTTCACTATACCTATATTAATTAATTAATTAATTACTTTCTTTATAGTGGCAACAGCACATACAGAATAATCTCTCTATTCTTTTAATTTGTTGCCTTTCAGGTGCTTCTCGTTGTTTTTCTTTTTTAAATTCTTTTGTCATAAATCCATTTTTCCTATTGCTAGCTTTACCTTTCTGTGTTCCAACTTTTGATGTTAATCTTCTCCACTTACTGAATTTTATTATATTATGTCACCATTATTATTTCCATCTTCTTTCGTCACTATATTTTGGGTGTTCTAGGACAGGTTACACCTAAGGTAGCACGCTCCACTTTGTTCTCGCAACATATTAAAGCATTGCTATGAGTTTAATAATCATATCCTTCAAACGACACTTAGGGAAATATAATAAAGTTACAGTAATGCTAGAAAAAATTAAAAAAAGTAATAATTTGTCTTATTTAATATTATTAATTATCGTAATAATTAATAAATATTAAATAAGATAAATTTTAATTATTTTTGACTAATTTTTTTTATAATCAAATATTTTTAACAAAATTAAGTACATCCTTGATAGTAGTTATATGTTTTGAACTTTTGGTTTAATTGTAAGTATTTAGTCCAATATAATTCGTTCTTCGATATTTAACATTTTCTTCTCCAATATAATTCGTTCCATCTTAATATTGTAATTCATTTTCTCTAGTCATCGGTGATCAACAATGCCGTATGAAGAGACACGGTATTTGGGTGCCAGAGAGATGTTTTTTTTAACTTATCAAAATTTATAAAAGATAAATTTGTAAAAAGACTAATTTTAATACTAAATAATGTAATATTGAAAACCATTATAAAAAATTATAGACGAATTTAATTTTGATCTTAAATCTTAGGGATCAAAATAATACTTATTTTTTAAATAAATCTTAACTCTAATTATTATATATTATATTAATAACTTAGAGTTTAAAATTTAAAATTTAAAATTTAAAATTTAAAATTTAAATTTTAGAATTTAAATTAAGGTTTAGGATTTAAAGTAGGATTTAGAGTTTAAGTTTTGACACTTTAAAATTCAAGAAGTGCTAGTTAGCATTCGTCTTGAAATAATTACAATATTAAATTCTTCATTTAGAATATTATTAATTAATTTATCTGGTAATGGAGTGCATAATTAGTGTTTTAAAAACATTATCTACGCAGGAATAATATTTAAAATTATTCAATTATTCAAGCAATAATTTAAAAAATATAAAATAAAAAAATTAATATAAAATATGATGATTTTAGACTGTTTTAGATTAATTTTTTATTCTCTATCAAGTATTTTTTATACCTGAAAACTAGATTTATGGCTAGATTTAATCAGCTTCATTTTCTTTATTTATTAACCGGAAAATAATTCAAAATCTGGGTGTACGTACAGGGGAGGCACTACTTTATATATATTAATATATATAACCGAGTAAATTATAATTTTTGTTTAATATTAAAACTTATTTCAAATATTCATACGAAAACAGATAAAAATTAAGAATATGAGTGTTTCTTTTTTATAACTTTCTTACAAAAATTAAAAAGATACTTTACCCATAATAATTAAATTACTATGACGATTAGGGTTCTAAGACATTCTTTCTATTTTATTATTTGAAATTGTTGCATTCATCCAACATAGACATGGGTGGTGATGATTCCATGTTGTTTTATTATAGAGTTAGTTAATGATGGGAAACTAGGAGGTAGAGGTGCTTATAAAAAAAAAAATACAAATGCCTACTCTTTCTTTCGTGTGTCCACCATATGACTCACATATATAGGAGCCTATATATGCAGCTTTTTATACTTAAAGAGCAGATTCCCAATTATGAACAAGATCATGGCTAAAAGAAGGGTATGCACTTTGATCATGGCATTATTGAATTGATGTAATAATAATAATGCATGCATGCATGCACCCTCTTTTTGTTGCAGAAATTAAAAAGAAGTTTGAGAATGAATAAACCAATTCCAATTTGGACAGAGATAGAATTATACTTATTTTACTTTTTATTTTTTAAATAACATTATTATTAATAGGTGAATAAAATACATACATATCATATGTATGATATGTCCTAGCTAGAAATTAAATAAAGGCTACTGTGGTGGCTATGAAGCATTGAGTACGACTATTGGTTACCTATAAAAAAATTTTTATGGGCCCCTAAGTGGATGCATATGTCCGAGGGATCTAAAGTCGTGTCCTAATCTCGGAGCAATAGCCATTACAAAATAAAATAAAAATAAAAAAAGACCTATAATAATATTCCAATGTTAGTGAGTTCTTAATTGCAACATATTGGTACTACATTAAGATTGATCAAGATGGCAAAAAAAAAAAAAAAAAATCGGCAGAATTTTTTAGAAATTTGGACCGATGAGTTTCGGTTATAATTAATTAGAGATCATCAAATGTAATTTTAAATTTTTACGAACCAAACATATTTTTAAATAATTTTAATAAAAAATCGACAATTTTTTTTTTTACTTCAGAGACTTTTATTAAACAAAATTTTCAATTTTTATAGAAAAAATAATTGCAAAACATAAATATAAAGAAACAAATATTTAAGCAAACATTCAATTTTAGTCGTTCTAGTGCGCATTCCTTTATTAATTCGCAATTCTTTAGCAAATAAGAGTTTTGAGAATGCGCCGTTAGGCAACCTTCCACTTTCATCCTAACATTATATCCTAAGAAAAGTAAGTCCAATATAAAGCTTAAACAATTTAATATATTTAGAGATATAAAACTAACATCGGTACTGTACAAACTACAACAATCCAGCAGATAGCGGCGATAATTTTGTGATGGTTTTATAAAACTGCCACAAAATGACAAACTGCGGCGCATATCGGGTGGTTAGGGGTGGCGCTGGGCTGCAATCAGCCTTGTATTTAGTGGCAGTTTTTCTAGAACCGCTGCTATATGTAACGTTGAGTGAATTATCATTTTACATTTTGCGGCGGCTTTTTTCCAACTGCCGCAAAATACGTATAACCACATATTTCAATGTTTGCTTTAGTAACAACCATCCGGATATAATTTAGTTAAGTTAACACTACTATTTTAAACTACATATGTTTAAATCATTGTTAAATTCGTAACACTTTTTCTAGATTAGTTTTACGTAAAAAAGTTCACAAGTTAAATAAGCTATATATGTTAACTCATGTGAACAAATTTACCAATAAGATTTTCTCGTTTACTTTATTGTCATTTAAATTTGCATTCAAACATAAATGTAAAATAAGAAAATAAAGTCATAGTTTGAATTTATAGAGTTAAAATAAAGTTCTAACGAGCATAAATTAAAGTTACTCCTCTTTGAAGTTATGCCTTACTAAACCTAAATCAAGAAACTCTAAAAGTAGATAAACATGTAAAACTGCGATCCAAATCATTAAATTAAGGGAATCAACGTAACTCTTATAATAAAAGATCAAAATTTCTCTTTAACATTGTATTGACCTGGTGAAAAATACTCTGTCAAGAATCTATGGACTTCACGTTTTACAGGATCTAATATTTTATCTCTATACCATGGCTTTTTGTTCAGATTAAAGCACCTTTTCTTAACATGTATATCATCTTCTCTTTGTTAGTCTTCTAAAGTTTCATTGTCTTCTTCCGAAACCTTATTGAGATCAAACTGTATGGATCTGTCAATTCCACAGAGGAGATATCATCTAAATCGTCTTCTGAATCAGACTCTTCCCCATCTAGACTGTCAGAAACTATTTCTCCAGAATATTCAGGTAATACTGAAAATATCAACATGCATACAACAAAATAAGTATAACCAGAAGAAACTGAGAACTCCCAAGTCATTAGATACTAACTTATAAAAAAACGAACGACAATATGCTAAGACAATTTTAAAACTAAACACAAATTATCGACAATTACCATCTCCCTTGTTGGTAGTTTGGGCAAATTTCTTAGGCAGAAGCTCTATAGTGTATGTTGTGCTTGCAAATGATGATGAAAATTCTTTAGTTTTTATTTGTCCTGTTTCACCGTCATGTTATGTTCACTAATATTTAAAAAACATAACACTATTGGAATTAATATTGAATATTACATATCAAGATTATCAAAACTGCAACATTAAGAACAATAACAACTGAAACAACATTAAAGATTTAACGTAAACTAACTTTTGACGAAAAAAATATTGAAAGAAACAGAAAATCTGCTTTTACTCATGAAAATTCACAGTACAATAAATACTTAACTGCAAATCGAAAATACACCATGTTTTTTGTAACCAAAGAAAACAACGTACAACGTTCAGTTTATTTAACTTAGTTCCTGAGACAAAGATTCTTTTTAAATTACGTTAAAAATATTCATATAAGTATTACGCAACATCATCGATATTCTCTGAACTATTTTATATAGGTCTTCTATATCATTCCCCCTTGTCAACTGTAAATCTTCAATGTCATCTTTCGTTGACATGTTCAACCCTAGCTGTGAAGAAAAATCAAATTCAGCTTCTTCATTCTCTTCTCCCATGTCATAGTAAAAAATTCATAGTGAAAGTCCTTTACTTCTATTTCTCTTTTGTGCAATGAATAGATAGTAATTTTTTCCCATACCCTTCTTAGAGGACGGTGTGAGAAAAGGGTCTAAGCTAAGCGTGAAGGAGGTTATAGCACTTCCTTTCAATACAAAGATAATATTCCCATTTAACAAAGAGTTGCAACCAATTGGTCAGGTAGCTAGACTATTTAGTAGTTTCTTAGGGAGTTTGGGCGCTGATTATTCAAACTTTCTCATATGTGAAGAGAGTTGAAAGCACGTGAACAAAGTCAAGAAGGAACATGCATGCGACATGATTAAGGTACATCTTTAAATTTCAACATATTAAAAAATTTAGTATTCAATTTTTTGTGTAAGACTTTTGCATGGGTAAATTAAATTGCTGGATAAGTTTCCACATTTCATTTTTCATATGTTTATGTCAGCATTTCTATATTATACGTAACTACGACTTCTTGTACTGGAGTTGCGTATTAAACTTTTTCAATTTAAAGCAGCCTGTAATGGTTGTGGATATTCTTCAAATTATCAGTCTTATGCTTGTTAGTTGGTTTTGGTTAATGATAATGGCAACTGATTGCAGCGGGTCTTTCACTATGAGGATGATGCCGGAGGAAAAATAAAGTGTGGAATTATGAAAATGATAGGAAAGAACAGGAAGGATACAAGACACAAGTTGTATCATAAGTGTTACAAAGAAACAAGGACTTTTGAGGAAAATCTTAAGCATCGCCCGAAAGGAATAGAAGAAGATCACTGGAAATGGTTCCTTGAATATCGTCAGAAGGAAGAAACAAAGGTAAGCCTTGGTATTTTTTGTTATTTTCACAAAAACATACATGTGTATACATATTATACTCCTTACATTTTATACTCAACATCCCATTCTCATTTATATTTGTTTTGTTATTTATTCATAGAAAAAGTGTAAACAAAAGGCTTTAAATCGGAGCAAGCAACTTTACATACATACTGGAGGCTCCAAAACATTGGCAAGAAAAAAGACGAAGTGGTAATAAGTAATTATTTTCATTGAGATTTTGATTAATCTTCCTGAATATGGTGTTGTTATTTCCATAATTGTGTCGATATCAATGATATAGGAGAAAGAACAAGGAAGGCCCGCTGGTAGAGGAGAGTTGTTTATCATTACTCATAAGAAAAAAATGGCTCGTATATCCATCCTGATGCGCGTGTTGTTAGTGTAAGTAATGTCTGAAAATTTTAAACTTAGATTACTGTATATATCATGCTGATTTTAAATCATGCCTTTCCAACTTCCTGTATATATGCAGGAAGCAATTGCAAATGTTGAGAGGCAGGATGAATCTTATAAGCACTTTTTCACAAAATGATTCGCTAGCACAAGTTCTTAGAAAGGAGCACGCAGGACGAGTTCGTGCCTTAGGTGATGGATCATGTCCCACCCAAGTATTTGGTAATGCTGCTAGACAACCGTCGGGTTCTGGTGAGCCAAATGAAGAGTATGAGAGGAGGATTGTAGAATGAAGTGCTAAGATAGAAGAAGAGCAAGTTAAGAGACAGCCGATAAAGAAGGTTTTGAGATATATAATCCAATAGTAAGGAGGTAATTTGCCAGTTGACGTTGCTGCAGCACTGGATGATTTGGGCAGTACACCGACCTTGTCGCGTGCAAGGCTATCTTCATCTGGCAATCATGACCCACAACAAAAATAATGACTTTCAATCAATGTTATTAAACACTATTGAATTTAAGTTGGTTTAGTGCTTTATGTTTATTTTCTTCAAATTATGAAAGTTTACTTTATATTGAATCATACACTTATGATAATCTCATTATATAAGTTATGTTTGTAAATATATAGTTTGGTTTGTTATGTTATTTAGTTGTTTTATTTGGTTGGAAGTTATTTAAATTAATCGGTAACTAATAAATTAAAATTGAATAAACATACTATTTTAAAAGAGGCAAAATAATAAAAAAAAGTTAGAATTTTAATAGAAATCCTGAATTTTCGCAAAATAAGCATATTGTATGTGTTTCCAGCATTTAGCGGAGGTTTTCAATTGCCCCAAAACGACCGCTGTATTCAATTCTCTATCGTTTAGAGGCGGTTTGTAATTGCCGCGAAACTATTTTTATTACGCGGCGGTTATTCCAGCGGTTAGCTAAAACCGTCGCTAACCGTTTATCCACAGCCTATCTTCCAGCGTTTGGTGTAACCACCACAATATGTTTGGCTTCAACCGTCGCAATGTAGCCCCAGAACTGCCGCAAATGCTGGTTGTGTTGTAGTGAAATAACCAAGTGTATTATCAGTATGAACAACCTACGATTAAAGCTACACCTCATTCAACAAAAAAAAAATAAAAAAGGAAATCTTAAAATAAAAATATAATTAGTAAAATGTAAAAATTTAATAATCAAAATTAATAATATTTATAAAAATAATAAACCACAATTTTATGGTTTATCTTGTATTAAATTTGGTGGATTTTGTCAACTTTTCTCCCATTTATTCACTAAAATAACATGGTTTCATGAATTTCTCCTAATTGTGCTTAATAGTTAAAAACATGCTATTTAGGCTTTTAAATTGCTAAAGTTAATTCAATTTTCTCCCATTCGATGTCTTGATATGTTTGTTTGAGTGATTTAAGGTTTTGAAGGCAAGAATGGCTTGAAAAAAATGGAAGACATGCAAAGTGGAGAATTCCTAAAGAAATGAGGATTTGCAGAATTTATGGCGACACGTATACGTGGCCCACACGTACGCGTGACAAGCAGCACGTGACCAACTTAAAGACAATACTCTGAGGGCAATTTTTTGAGCCATCCAGGCCCAAATCCAACTCATTTTTTATGCTATTGAACCCAAGGATTGAGGGAGAAATGAACCAAGTAGTCATAATTTAGTTTTTCATCATGTTTTAGGTTAGAATTCTAGAGAGAGCTTGGGTAGCTTAGGTCAAATTTTCTTATATCCAAGTTTTAATTCTTGTTTTTAGCTCAACTCTCTTTATATTTTATTGTTCTATTGTCTTAATATTCTTAGTTTCTCTTGTTATTTTCTTTACTTGATTGATTTTATGCTTATGAACTCTTGTATATTTTGATTTTCATTAATGCAATTTGATGTTTTATGTTTCTTTGATGCTTGTCTGAGTTGTTATTAGTGTTTTCTTACATTAGGTAGTTGTAGATTTTACTAATTCATGCAATTCACAATGCTTTCCTTTTATTCCTTCCAAGTCTTTGATAAAATGCTTGGTTGGATTTTTGAGTAGATTTTGGTACTCTTGACTTGTGATTGAGGATTTAGGACCTTTGAGATCATTGATGTCTAGTTTCATTGGTGATTTAGAGTTGTTAGTGGTTCTAGGACCAACTATGTCCACTTGAATTAATCCTCCGATGTTAGAGGGAAACTAAGAAGAATTAACTCTTTATAATTACCATGTTGTGATCAATGTTCCAAGATAGGAGCCCTTGACTCTTGATCCTTGCCAAGACCCATTTTAGTGTTAGTTTTACTTTCTTGTCACTTTTATTTTCTTGTCAATCAAACCCAAAATCTCCCAAAAATATACACTCATAACCAATAATATGCACACTTCCTTGCAATTCCTTTGAGAGACGACCCGAAGTTTAAATACTTCGGTTATTTTTATTGGGTTTGTACTTCTGACAAACAAATTAAACTTTGATTGAGGGTTCTTTGTCGGTTTAGGTCTATACTTCAATCATATTTATTTTGTGAAATTCTATACCTACGATAATCCCACGTCAAGTTTTTGGCGCCGTTGCCGGGGAATTGCAATGTGTTCTTGTTATTGGTTATTGTATATATGTTGATATTGTGAATAGCTTGATTTTTGGTTTTCTTTTGTTAGTTTTTGTTAGCTTTAGGATTTTGTGTGCTTATTTCTTATGAATTTTTGTCTTTGTTTTCTCTTGCTACTATAAATTCTCACCACTTTGGCTATGAGTTTGGTTCTAACTTTGTTGTAGAAAATGGGAATTACAATGAGAACATGCATTCAAGATGGGACAATCAAAACTGGGAGGAGCCTCAAGCTTATGGACAACCTTCATGGCAACAATCTCTTCCAATATACTATGAGCAAGAGCCATTCCAAGATCCATACCAATCTAATGGCTATGGTGGACCTCTTTGTGGTTATCAACTACAACCAGATGCCTATGAATCTCCTCCTCAACAAATACCTCCATATGATCCTATCCCTTATCCACCATACCAAGAACCATATAAGTCATATGAACCATATTTGGAACCACCCCAATTCCAATACCAATACTTCCAAGAACCACCACCTTCATATACACCATATCCATTTCCTTACCAAGACGAACCACCTTCCTATTATGAACCCTTTCTCCCAATTAATGAACCCTCCTATCCACCTCAAACACTCGTGGATGATTCTATCACGTCATTACTTCAAGAGCAACATGAATCTCAAGGGAGGACACTAGAACTTATAGCTACCTTGACCGAGGTAGTAAATAATTTAGCCTCCCAATTCTTGGACACTCAAAGCACTCCCATGATCAAATGTGGAGAATCTACTAAGGAGCGTAGCATGAAAGAGAGGTTAGAAACTCCAGTGGAGAATGAGAAATTGGATTTTGTACTGGAACAATTGGAAGAAGTCGTAATTGTTGAAGAGAAAGAAGTGGTTGAAGACTTAAGAGATGTTGAAAGTCCATGGGAACCTCAAGTCATAAAGCCTCCTTCCAAGAAGTTTGAATTTGATGTTGAGGAGGATATACAACCTCTAAAGCATGTCATGAGTGAAGAATTGGAAGAAATGGATTCAATCATTGATGAGTTTTTATATACAATTGAATCCTCTCCCGTTGGACATGAAATAGAGGCTAAAGAAGAAGATACATAATCTCCAAATCCCTTGGCAAGCAAAGTGAAAGAGGTTGAAGTTGAAGAAGCTTGTAAAGAGGTGGAAGTAGTCAAGGAAGAGCACAAGGGAGTGGAGCTTGCAAGACCATTAGAAACACCTCTCCCTAAGCCATCACCATCCAACACAATATTCAAGTGGGTAAAACTCTTATCCCTAAACTTTACTTTCCCACTTGAATATGGTTTGGTTGAGACAGATGGTTAACTTAGAGCTCTTTGTGACTTTAAGAGCAAAAGGGAGATGGTTAGTAGATGGAAATAATATTCAAGGTTCATTATGGCTAGATCATCAAGATTGACATGTAAGGGTTGGTGTAGTGCTAAATTAGAAGAGTCTTGGAAGTTGTTTGGATGCTTGATTGAGGAATCTAAAGTTATGCCACCCGAGTGGAACAATGGTGATCAACTTGAAGACGGGTGTATAAACAAGATTTGGGATCCGGGAATATATGAAGATCAACTTTGGGAGCCCTTAGCTTGTGTGGAACTTAATCAAAGCTTGGAACTGTTAATTTTAAATGTTAGAGCTTATTAGAAGTCCAAGCATTGGTGGAAGTTTCAAGATGAGTTTAAGCACAAGCCACCATGACAAGGAGCTTTTCAATTGTCCAACTTAAGGACAATAAATAAAAGTGATAGGTGGGAGACACTCCATCATGATAATATCTTTTCACTTTTCTATTTCGAGCACTATAATGATCCATAGACTCCATTCCAATACTCAGTCAGTTGTACAGTAATGATGTGGCATTCCGTTGTTACATTGGAGTGAACAATGGCTAAGTGATGTGGCCAAATTGAAGTTGTGACCTAATTTGGTCCCTCCCTTTTATAAACCCTAATTCTTCTTCTTCTTCTTCTTGAAGCACCAACTTCCTTTTCCATGCTTCTTGATGTGCTCAACTGCACTAAAGATGAGGCTCATCTTTTTTAGTGTATGAGATTCTGATGATGGGATTTCTTATATCCTTTTTCACAGTATTTTTAGTGTGTTTTTAGTTATATTTTATTAAGTTTTATTAAGTTTTATTAAGTTTTAATAGGTTTTAGTGAAAAAATTCATATTTAGATGCTACTTTGAGTTTTAGTATTTTTCTTATGATTTAAAGTGATTTTTGGGTGAAATTGGCAAGTTTTGGCAAAGTCTGATTCGGAGGCAAAAAAATGATAGCAGATGCTGTCAGATACTGACCTCCGTGTATTCCAATGAGCATATCTGGAGCTATAGAGGTTCAATTGATGCGCGCTCAACGGCATCGGAAAGCTAACTTTCAGAACTTTCCAACAATATATAATAGTGTATACTTTTCTTTGGAATGAACTGCCCAAAACGGATGTTGAACATCCAAGAAGGACCAACCTCCCAAGTTGAACGCCCAGAACTTGAGTTAGATGCCAGGCATTAGCCCAAACACTCACCAAGTGGGCCCCAAAGTGGATTTTAGCACTTCTTAGCTTATTTTATTTTCTTTTTGTAATTTTTAATTAAAAACAATATCTTTTATGTTTAGTCTTAGAGTTTTTATTATAAATAAAGGACTTCCTTCCTCTTGAGGACTATACCTCCCAGGAGAGGAGAAGCACAGACATTACTTCTATTTTCTCTGTAAAGTATGAGCGGCTGAACCTCCTAGGTTAAGGATAAGATCATTCCCATGGATTAATATTATTGCTTTTCTTCTTTAATACATATTTGATTCCATTCTATGATGTATTGTCGCTCTTCATCTTTATGGATCTGGGGTGGAACGAGAATATGACCCCTTATTCTACATGAGCTCTTACGAAGCCTTAGCCGGATAGTATTGAGCTACTACTTGAGAATACATCACAAGTTCCAACAAGTTATTTAGGCTAATTGGGATACGTGACATAAAATCTCGTTAGTCATTGGTAATTGATGTCTCTATGGCGTTAAGGCTAGAATACTGAGCATCATTCTCCGATTCGGAAGATTTGACCTAGTCTGTGGCGTTTTGAGTAGGATCACCAGAGATTGAATTGCGTGAGCTTTACCCTCGTCCAGATTGAATGACCACTAGCCCTAGCTTAATCACTTACATCCTTGCCATTGAATGAATCACTCATTGTTAAAGTAGTCAGTAAGAAGTATTACTCCGGAAGAACAAGCATTTCTGAGACCTTAACTGATTTTTCACCATTGTGTCTACGTCAATTTTTAATTGCTTTCGTTATTGTTTTTTTTATGCGCCTACAACAACAATAATCAACTTTCTATTCGTCTGACTAAAATCTACAGGATAATCACAGCATGCTCAATCTGACAATTCTCGTGGGATCGACCCTCACTCACCTGAGGTATTATTTGGACAATCCAGTGCACTTATCGGGTCAGTTGTGCGAGTTCTAATTTCGCGCACTAAATTTCATCTTAACTCTATGTTTGTTATAACACAATGATTTTTTTATCTTCACAAAAAAATTATAAATTCAAATTTATGCCCATGCAATAACACCACTTTAGTGCTTTTAATTTCTAGTTTTTTTATAATTGTATTTTTATCAATACTTTTTCTCAAGTGAGAAAGCTTTAAGTTATAATTTTAATGTGTATTTATATTTTAATATATATTTTATTTGTGTGGCTAAACTAATGGCTGATGTTTTAGTGTAAATATAGCGTGATTGATAAAGGAAACCTATTAAAGACTCTTTTGCTTGAGCTTGAGAGCTTAAGATGCATGATTAGTTACTCTTTTTATGCGTCAGTATGCGTTATTACAATATTACTTGCAAACAAATACTCGACTTCACTCTTTTAGGATATCCCATGGTAATGATAATATTATTTATTTTTCCCTTAAAACGTTATCATCATTTTTATATAGGTATTAGTTTTAACCATGAAACATATAAATTAATTTGGTACTCATCAAAATTTGAATTCATTCAACAAAATTACCTAAAACGGATAGTTTGTTAGATTGTTTTTGTGTTAGAACATTTTGAGTAGTTTATTTTGTCAAAATAACCTAATTTTTTATAATTATCGAGTTAGTTTATATCTTTTATTATTATAATTAATTATTTAAATTTATAAATTTATTTTTATACATTGTCAGTATAAAACAGTTTTACATGTGTATTCAATTATGTAATGTCTTTTTATATTAACGGTGTAAATAATCATAAAAAAACAAATATAATTGATCAATTACGTAAAATATTTTACACTATCAGTATATTAAAATTAGGAAAAAAGACAGATAGGTCCCTAACTTTTTAAATTTTTGACAAATACATCCCTGACAAAATTTAAATACAAAAAGGTCCCTGACTTTAACAAACAGAGGACAATTTAGTCCTTCTGTCTATTTGCCTCTCATACACCAAATAAAACTGGCTGACGTGGCTGAAACGGTGTCCAGGTGTCCGTTACGGTACCACGCTGGAAGGGGAATAAAGTTCGAAGGACAAATAAGTCCTACGTCATTTTGCAAATAAAGTTCGAAGGACAAATAGGTTCTTGAGAATTTTTTTTTCATTATGCTTCTATTATGTTTCTATTACGAGAATTTAGTTTATAAAATTATGCTTGTATTTTGAAATCTAGTTAACTTGTTGTATTCTACAATTTAAATTATTTGTATTAAAATTGCAGAAATTGGGCTTGTTCTGTTTTTATTTTTTTCTTAAATTGCATTAGTTCAGTTTTAGTGCATTTGTGTATTATATTAGAATTTGTTAAATTGCATTAGTTGAGAGTGGCATTAGTTAGCATCAATTCATTTATGCATCAAGTTAGCATTAGTTCATTTGTGCATCATTCATATATTAAGTTAGTATTAGTGCATTCGTGTATTATATTAGAACTAGTATTTTTATCCATAATAACATTATGAGAATAATTTTTTTTAAATTATAGTTCACTTTGTTCTAACAGTATAAATTATGCACGACACAAAAGATTTATAAAATCAAACTAATTTTACAAAAAAGTCGTAAGTTGACAAAAGTTTCTGACTAAGAAGACCAAAATATCCGCAGATAAAAAATTAAATAATAAGATTTTTAGTTATTATTTTTATATGAAAAAGTCTAATTTCTTATTAATAATTAATTTTAACATTCGTTATCTAAAATTTAAAATAATTTAATGTGTATACTTTTATATTTAAAATATTTTAATTGTAAAAAAATATCAAATAACATATTTTGATTTGTCAAATTACTAATATAAAATATAATTATATATAGAGTAAAAATAGTAGAGAGAAATATAAAAATGGAGAGAGGTAGATGAGAGAATTTAGGAAAGGAGTTTATTAATTTTGAAAAAAAAATTCTCAAGGACCTATTTGTCCTTCGAACTTTATTTGTAAAATGACGTCAAGGACTTATTTGTCCTTCGAACTTTATTTTCCTTCTAGCGTGGCACCGTAACGGACACCTGGATACCGTTTTAGCCACATCAGCCAGTTCCGTTTGGTGTATGAGAGGAAAATAGACGGAAGGACTAAATTGTCCTCCGTTTGTTAAAGTCATGAACTTTTTTGTATTTAAATTTTGTCAGAAATATATTTATCAAAAGTTTAAAAAATCAGGATCTATATATCTTTTTCCCTTAAAATTAAACTCTTAAGTTTATATTATTAAAAATGATAGTTTACTCTACATTCTAAATATTTTCAAATGGAGAATATTATTTGGAGCGTCATTTTGAGTGTTAAAAATAGAAACCCAAAGTAAAAAAGAAAAAAAAAAGAAACAAAGCAGTAAAAGAAAACATAAGAATTGTTAGTTCTTTTAGTTTTTATTTTTTTATTTTTGTTAGTGTTTTAACATACGGTCTCCATTTGTCATATATATATATATATATATATATATATATATATATATATATATATATATTCACATAAAAATTTTTTTTTTGGGTTAAATAGATTAGACCGCCCCTAATTTTAAATATTACTCATGTATTATACATCCAAATTTTTATTTGGGTTAAATAGATTAGACCCCCTAATTTTAAATATTACTCATGTATTATACATCTATACAATACACTCACACACTACATGAGTTTATTTAAAAATTTATTTTTTTCCGACAGAATTTGAATCCCAATATGGTTGTTAAAGAGACATATGTTATGCCACTCAACCAAGCCTCCAACCACCACATAGGAATATTGGATTTTCTGAAGTAAGAAGTGCCCAGCCTTATATAAGTTGAGCCCACAAAGAATGCACCTCTTTGGTGGTAGGAACATTAAGATAAGGCCTAATATACATAATAAGTAGGGTTAAAAGGCCCATTGATAGGACTCCACTAACTTCCGAACTTTTCCATGAAGTGCAGAGTGATATTATGTCCAGAGGGTTTACATCGATTTTACACATTTAAAGAATAAATAAATAACTATTTTAGCAGCTGAAAAATTGTGATTTTGACAAAACAAATTTTAACTTACTTTTTTGACAAAATAAACCCTTAAGTATATGTTTGGTATGACAAAGTGGCTTTAAAATTAAGCCAATTGTTAACTTTTTATAAAATTACTAATTTGTCTTATATTTCCATTGCAGTAGTTCTCATTAATAATTCATATAGCGAAACTCTCTTATTTTTTTGTGATGATATATTTTCAACTTTCAATATTTTATACACATCCTCCAAACACCTTAAGCACAGTATTTGTCCCAATTTGAATTTTTGTTGTCAAATTTTGTTTTTTCCACCGTCCTGCTATGATCTACTCTTCTTTTTCTATGGCCAACCACAACCATTACAAGAGGACTTGCACTTCATCTGCCGCCATCAAAATAAATATGATTTTTTTCCTAATAACCAAATGATCAAAACATATCGATAGCAACAACTATGAATTGGCAAGTTCATAAATGGGAACATAGTACACTCCGACTTTCATTTTTTATAACCCAAAAAAATGAAAGAGGCATTTGAAATTTTAAGAGAGACCCAAAAAAATTCTTAAAAGGGGTTATAAGAGAAAGGTAAAAAATGTACCTTGACACCAATGATGGATTGAACAAAAGAGCCATCGAAAAATGATGATGCGGGTTAGTGAATATTAATCCTCTGCTTTAAAATATCATATTGAATTAGTAACTATTAATCTTTTGTAGTGAACTGGTGATAGTTAATTTGTGGGTTGTCATTGTTGATAAGGACAAGAGTACAGTGATGGTGGAAGTTACGAAATAGTGTGATGCTGAAGAAAAGGAAAAAAGAAGAATATATTTGTAATTTTATAACAAAAAATGACGGCAATACAGTAATTTTATAAAAATTTAATGATTGATTAGATAAATTAACTATTAATTATACGTTGGAATCACTTTATCAAACAAAATATATATTTGATGGTTCATTTTATCAAAATCAGAATTTTTTGGGTGCCAAAAAATGACTATTTATTTTAAAAAACTTTACCTTATATGTTACAAAGGTTTGAAGAATCTTTTTTTTGTCTTTTACAATACAAGACACCCCACACGAATTTTTTTTATCAGCATGATATGCTTTTAAGGTGTGTCATACTGAGAAGGTGACGCTTAGAAGGAAACTGCTGGTAAGTGGGTCATGCTTAACCATTTTTTTTAATTTATTTATTAACTATCCTTACAAAATTTAAATATTTTCAATCCTATTCTCAAAATATTTATTTCATTGTATCTCTATTACTTCAATTTAAATTTTAAATCCTAATGTCTTTAAAATTTTTTCTACCACCATTTGCTAATACTTGTGCTTAACCAATCTTTTTTTAATTAATTTGTTAACAAAGTTAAGGGAGATTTAACATATTTCAACCTTAATATTTGTTAACAAAGTATTTTTAAATTCATTGGACCTTAAGTGGTACATTTTAATTTTACATTTTTAAACTTAATTTCCAAAAAAAAAAAATTTTACCGCAATCTACTTTCATATGACTTTTTATGACGTTAGATAATTGGCATATAAATTACAATACATAATACTTTATTAACATCAAATATAATCTAATTACAACATAAAATTTAGCAAAATACACATAGCACCCACTTTTAATCAGCATATTAGCTATTATAATCCGCAAACTCATTAACTAGCGGTACTAAGAACATTCTATTTATATGAGAAAGAATCAGCTAACCGTAAATCTACTCTTATTATGAAGAATAATTTTTTTAAATTTTTTTTCTCTCACCTGTTAGATCATTACTACTCCAAACTTTAGCCCAAAAATACACTTAAGTAGTAATGATAAAAAAATAAATGCTCAATATTTTTTATGTTTTATTATTTTTAAAAAATATTTTTTTGCCTTCTCGACCTCTAATCATATCTATTTTGCATTGCAAAACAATAAATATCATCATCGAGCTCATAAAAAAAAATGCCCAAAATCCACCTATCCTTAACCAACACCTAACTATACGTACTAAGCTACCTTCCACACGTCACCTTCTCATTATGACACACCTTAAAAGTATAATTAGTGTCAACACTAGAAAATTATCCTTGGTGTAATCCATCAACATGTCTAAAATATTGTATTTAATATTGTTGTGGAAATATACAAAATGTCACTATTGTTTTCAATCTTTTTTAATTAAAAAAATAAAAAACATCAAAATGTCAATGACGCTTTCCTATTCTCAATTTAAAAAAATTACCCCATGCTTTGCCGTTTTGTGAAAAATATATATTTTTTATTTTTTAAATGAAAATGGTATTGCTGTTTTGTATTTAACAAATTTAAAAGTTATTTTTACATTCAAAATGTCGGTGTCTTTTAAAATGTAAAAAATTATTCCATACAAGAGTAAAATTCACATGCACTAAAATATTGGAGCACATCATATAATTTGTTCCAACAAAAAAAAAATCAGCCCACACACACTATACTACATTACATGATTTTCTCTCTCCACAAGTGAAATTTGAACTCGAATGCAGTTGTTTGGGAGGCATATAAAAAAAATGTTAGAGGACTATTAAAGTTTATTTTTTTTTGTCATTACTTAATTATCAACCTAATTTCATTGTTGTAGTTTCTTTAGTTTAGTAATCGAACAACATATTTTATTTCATATTTTTAAGAGAAAATTTCACTCTCCTCTTCTAAAAGATGCTAAAATGACATTCTTCTCTTCTCTATTTGTAAAATGTACATTTCATTTCTTTATAACTTTTAAAAAATTTCCTCTTTAATCCATTTTAAATTTTTTTTTGTGTTAACTATTGTTAACTTTATCTATTTTTCAAAAAAAAATAAATTTTTTTATAGAAATACCTTTTAACAAAAATTTTATTTTTTTGTCATCAAATTTTGCTTATCAAAATATCCTTTAATAAATTATTTGTTATTAATTAAATTATGTTTTTGTCAAAATATTTTTAAAAATATTTAGTAATTAAATTATTTTTTTAAAAATATTTTAGTAAAAATATAATTTATTAAAAGATATTTTGATAAGTAAAATTTAATGACAAAAGAAATAAATTTGTTTTGTTAAAGAGCATTTTTGTAAAAAATAATTTATTTTTTTTTTTGAAAAATAGATAAAATTAATATTAGTTAACACAAAAAATTTAAAATAGATTAAAGAAGAAATTTTTTAAAAGTTATTAGAGAGTGGAATGTATATTTTATAAATAGATAAAAGAGGGGTATCATTTTAGCATCTCTTAGGATATAGGAATGAAATTTCCTCTATTTTTAAATATTAATAACTAACTGATGACCAAAAATAAATTTTGATAGTCAGCTAACATCTTTCAATATATAATATACCACTTAAATCAAACCTCAAAGCACTTTGGCTTTAACATGATTATAAGCAATAGCATAAATTATCTCTTTTGTCTTTAACATTTTAAAAATATTTCAATACTAATGTTTTATTTATTTTAATTTTATTTAGACACCAAAAACAATATTTTAGTTTCATTTCGTACATTAAATATATTTTATTTACAACTTTAAAGATTCATATCATATGACTAACATGTCTTAAAAGGCACAATTTGATATTTTATTATTGTTCCTTATCTTTATAATCAATAGTAAAATAATAAATTTTAATCAAATAATTCTTTTGCAATTATAATCAACTTATCCTCTGTTAATTACCACTTTACAAGTAGCTACTACAAATTGAAATTCAAGTATTTAAGAGAACTACACTTAAATTCATCAATATTAATAAAAACAAGAAGATTATAGACACTGTTAGATAAATCAAATTTATCGACAGTTATGACGACAGTAAAATATTTTTTGGATATAAAAAAGAAAATGGAAAAAAAGAAAATAAGAGGAAAGAAAATGAGAGGAGTGAAAATAAAAGAAAAAGTGGAGTTATCTGTGTGTTGTATACATGAAGAGAAAATAGATGAAAAAAAAAAATAGAGAGAAATTTTTTTTATTTAGATGAAAAGAAAAGTGAGAAGAAAGAAAATCATAATAATATAAAATTATATTAATATCCTTATCTATATTATATGTTGAAGGTTGTGGTAGGCTCAAAGAATGGGAGTTGAATCTATGCCTTTCTTTTAAGTTACTGAAATGACCCTTTAAAATAAACTTTTAATTCTGATTCTGTTTGAATTCAGCAGCGAAAAATTTATGAGATAATTTATTTTTTTGTCTCATGAATATCAGAAAACAGAACATAGCAGAGAAGAGAGAAGCTAACACCAGCATGTATCTTGGTTCGGTTGCCTTGTGCTATGCAACCTACGTCCAGTCTCCTCCGCAACAATGGAGGGATTTCCACTATAGTTAAAAGTATTACATACACCAATTCCACAGGATTGACACTCAAATTCTAACCTAACTTGACATTGGCTATGCTAATACCTAATTCTTCACTCTTAGTGCTCACCCAACTAAGAAAGGGGTACCTCACTAGTGCTTGATACGAGACACAAACTTACCTAAAGAAATCTGAAAATAACTCTAGACTTTTCTCTCAAGTGTATCACTCAGCCTATTTCCACTCTTGGCTTTTACTTGAGCTCTCTCATTATGTCTTTTCACTCAAGAAATTACAGAAAGATAAACATTGAAAAGTAAATTACAATCTGTAAAACATGAAGGAGATTGACTTCATCAACAGCCTCTTTGCTATGTGATAAACCAGATTTGCAAGCCTCTGATTTAGCTCTTCAATATTGACCGAATGCTTCTTTGAAAGAAAGCATTATCCAAGTAGAGGAACTTCTTTAGGGAACTCTTCATAGAACACAACTCACCAAACTCTGTTTTCTCTCCTTAGCTTCTGAATGAACAGAAATCTTCTTTTATCTCCTTGCATGTTGCTAGGTTCTTCTTCCTAGGTCAACTTCTTGAGCAGTGTGCTTCGCCAACCCACCATCTCACTTTTTCCCATTAATCCTCAGAATAGAAACTTTGCTTTGACCTTCTCTTGCTGACCGAAAACCATAGGTAAGCAGAAAGCAGATATCTTCAATGGTAAACCCATATCTTGGCCATTGAAAAACTACTTGGTCTCCAAGAATCACTTGTGACCGTAGATACACAGCAGTGAAAAACAGAAATCAACTTTCCTTTGTATTCCATTTCGGACTGAGCAGAGAGTTGGGAAGAGGAGAAGAACATATGATGCATGCATAAGAAAATGGGTTACCTTTTAGCTTCTGATCTTTCCTTGATGTGGTTTGAAATGGTTGATTAGACCTTACCCTTTCTTGCCTATCCTTCTCTTTCTTCCTTCTTCTGTGAATAGCTTAGGAACTAAGTACTTTCTCTTACTTCTGTGATTTGACTGAGACAGAGAAAAAAAGAACGTTACTTTAGAAGCAAAATGGAGGGATTTGCTGAAGTCAAATCGGACTTGAATCGGGTCTTGGTTTGCTTGGCCCGCCTGATCTCTTGTTTTGATTTTCTTTGGGCTTCTCTTTATATTTTAGCCCACCAACCTTGATTCTAGTTTTTCAACCACTTGGGCTGCTTGCTTTTATATTAGGCTGTTACAACAATTCATTTTTACCTGCAACATTTAACCTCAAATAATCAGCAAAATATAATTATAAATAATCAACATTTAATTATTTTTTTTGCATAATAAAACAATATTTGTCATTACTAATTAATTTAGTTAATTTCTTAACTCAACATATATAAATTATAATTTATTAATATAAAGGGTAAATATGTAATTTTATTAATGTTTGTCACATTTTTCTCCATTTTCATCTCATCTTTGAGGTGAAAATATTTTAGTGAGCCCCACATTTTTTTTGTCTTTCCACTCCATTATCTCTTCTCGTCCAAACAATAAAAAATTCACTTTTTCATTCATTTTATCTTCTCCCATTTTCTTTCTTTTCAAATTCTCCCAATCCAAACAATGTGTAAATATCTATCGAACAAGTCTTTGTTAGTAATTTTCGATCCACTTTTACAATTGACCTCAATGCATTGATAAAACTAATTAATTTGTACCAATGTATTATAGCTGTTTGTAATATTGCTCCTTTACATATTATTTTTACTTCTTTTATTAATATTTGTGTCATTAATAAAATAATATTATTAAATATATAAATATTACCGATGCCAAGACCGTTGGTAAAAACGAATTCTTTTAATTTTAATTTTAAAACATGCTAACTGAAATTAATAACAATAAACATTTAAATTTATTCACAAATCATATTCAAATAATAAAAAGTAACATCCTAATAGTACAAATTATAAATAATGTCAAAAATATGTGTCACAATAAAAATAAAATTTGTGACTGCTCCTTCGACCACCCGCAGTCAATCCACACATCCCGCTCATAACTTCGTTTTTTAGCGTTATCTTTCTCGCATCGTAACCTAATATGCAAAATATTGTGAGGTTATATAATACTAATATCATAATATAACATTCAATTAAATAAGTAAGAATTTCGATTGATAAAGTATATAATAATAAAGTTACTTTTACTTAGAGTCATCAGACATATATCATGACTAGATGTGTTAGCATCTATTTTATTAGACTCTTTATCATCTTCAGCGTTATTGTTGAGTTGCTATAATAGGAGTTCGATTAAATTAACTTCTCATGTTGGAAATACTAGACCTTTTGACTATGAATCTAGCAGGGGCTTACATCTTGATTGTAGAACAATATATCATCTTTTTCTTGAGTCCCAATCATACCTTGTGGCTTTTTTAATATTCCAATTAAATTTAGACCTCCTAGGATATTATATGTAATATACTTGACATGTATTTTGAGATAGAATAAGTGGATCATATCTTTCATACCCCTACTATAATTAACTTTAATGATCTTATGATTTCTGTTTGTGCGTGTGCCATTAGAGCATGTAGGGTCATACCATTCATAAAAACATACGCTACCGCATATTTGATTGGCAAGTCCAGATACTTTATTTTCAAATTCTCCTTCAAAAGTCTAAACCATTCATGTTTCCTTAACCATCATTACCCTTAAGTGAAACCAATATTATTGTTATCCTTCTTTGAACATGTTCAGGTATGTGAAATATCATCATGTTCATCTTCATCATGATCCAGCTTGTACAAGTCTTGTTCGGACTCTAACTAAATTAATAAGGTGTGGACATGTTTTATTGTTGTTCAGATCATGAATCTATCATCTTGATTATATACTTGCTACTGATTAAGTTAACAAGAGTTTTTATTAGAACATTTATTAAGTAATGAATCAAATCATACATAGGACTAAAATCACACTGAAAATTGTTCCATGCTTTTTCCAACGAAAATTATCTCATACATTTTGTTAAGTAATCCAAGCAATTAATGTATGTAATTATATGTATAATTGCTACTAATAAAGAAACTAACAAATTATTTAGATTATCTTCTAATTTAATCGACTTCATTGCAATTAAAAAGAATGTGAAGGGGAGCTGCAGTTAATTTTAAAAAAGTTAATCACCTCTTTTTTTTTAGTTCTCCCAAGAACATCAAATGATTGAGGATAGATAATGTTGGCTTTAATGTAGAACTCTCACCACTATCGCCATTGCGATCAACTCTTGTACAAAATGATTGACATGCAATTCAAAGTAATATAAACAGGAATGAGTTGTTTCTTTTGAGAGATATGTCTCACATGCTGACCCCTTCATTTTGTCCCTTTTCTTAATCGTTCTCTTCTAAACACCTATTTGATATCCAAACAAAGACATCCACTTATATTACATAGGACCACGTACTTATTCCTCATATGTCAAGTGAATCGGCAAATGTTTCATGACATTAGAAAATCTAGGCAAAAATATTCTCTCTAACTTATAAATGATAAGTAAGTCCTCTACATCTAGAGTTGGTGAATAAAAATTTCTAAAATACTGGCTCAATTCAGTCAATAGCTACTAGACATATCTAGCCGATTCTCTCAAAGCCACTGGAAGTATTCATTCCATAAACACCTAATAATCATGGCTTTTCATGCCATGGAGCCTTCCTTTGGCCACATTAGCGCAATCCTACTTAGATTAGAAACATAATCGTCAAGCATCCTTAGTTCTTACAACCACTGACACATTTTATCTTTGTTCTACTAATAACATATAACTTGCTTTTGGCTTTGTCCACTGTCCATCCCCTAGAGATACTAGAATACTATATTCAAATCAGGTCTCCTACAAAACTCGGCCAAGTCTAACCTAGCTTTTTTGTCATCCTTTGTCCGATCACTATTCATAATCGTGTGAATGACATTATCAGGTACATTCTTCCTAACAAGTATTACATTGAGGCAATGGCAAACTAGGAAGTTCTTCCAATAAGGTAGGCTCTAAAAGATACTTCTGTTGGTCTAATTATTTTTATTTTCATATCCCAAAAATTATATTAGACAACCTATATCAACTACTCTAGAAAAATCACGAACTATTGCCCACAGTTGCTCACCGGTTAACCTAATTGGAAGTTTTTCACGTTCCTTGCAATTCTTCCTAAACGCAATTTTGTTACATCTATAGGAGTTATCCTCAAGTAAAAATCTTCTGTGATAATCAAACCAATACTTCATTTTACCATATCTAGTTAAAATGCTTTAGAATCTTCCATACGTATAGGATATGCTAACCTCACTTGTGTCATATAACCAGAATATTCCATATGCAAGAAGATCATTTATCATTCACATTAAAGCGGCTCTTATCATGAAATTTGTTTTAGTGGTTACATTATAAGTCAAAACATCGGGACACCAAAAATTATTCAACTTATCAATTAGAGACTGAAGAAATACATATATTTTATCCTTTGAATTTTTAGCACCAGGGATAACATATTAAAAAGAATTAAGGATTTTTCATACGCATTTTGGGTGAAAGATTGTATGGGTAACAATAAGAGTATGAGATGTTAAAGTTGACATTAGAAAAAAATTCATCAGAACAATGGCCAAGTCTAACACTTTTAGACTTTGCTGCGAAATCTAGATTTTTTTGTCAACATAAATTCATGCTTTCCCATGAGAAAAGTGAGTCATAACATTGCTAATTCGAGAGTTGTCAAAATCACACCTTATACTACAAACAGTGCTCATCGATGTTTATAACTTTTGCAATCTTAGTATTAAAGGCAAGTAATGCATTCTTTTAAAAGAAACCATTTTTTGGTGCTTTACTTTTTGGAGTCAAACCTAGGTGATTTAAAAAAGTTTACAGTTAATCAATCTTTCATTGTCTTTTTAGTAAATCTTAAAACTATTTAAATAACAATCTATCTTCATGGCATTCAACTCAACTAAAAATTATTTTTTTGGCTTTGTAATAATTCTTGGTAACATAAAAAAGATTAGGTGCGATCTTTCTAAATAAGTCGACTATTTGTTTGAATAAATACTGTGAATAAATTTAGTTGCAATTGACAATTAAGAGTGAGTACAATTTTTTTAAAGAGGTATTCGATCGTATTCAAGATGTGTTTAGTATTTTAATTTATTATTTTTTTGAACAAGAGATATCAACACAAAAAGTGAAGCAAGAACAACAAGAAGCAAATAGAAAAGTCAAAAACAAAAACACCAAAAAAAACAAAAGAAAAAATTGAAAAGCAGTTTATCAACCATTTTTTGCGCTTCTCATTCCTATAGTGTACTCCAGATTTTGTACTCCTAATTTTATACTCGTAGAAACATCTCCAATAGGGATGGCAACGGGTCCCCATGGGGGCGGGGACATGCCCCCCGCCCCCCGCCCCCGCCTCCATTATTCGTCCCCGTCCCCGCCCCATCCCCGTGACGGGTAACGGGGGCCCCATATCCGCCGGGGACCCGGGTCTCCGCGGATATCCGCGGATTTTTATAAAAAAATAATAAAAATTGAAAAAAATTAGAAAAAAATTTAAAAAATAGTGTATTGTATATAATTTAGTATTTTACTTACATCAATATCTACTTCAATATTATGAATTACATGTATAGCACTCAAATGCTTAACCAAAAATTCAAAATCAGTAAAATAATAAAAATTTTAGAATAATTATAACAAATGTTTATCCAAATCACAGTAATTATAATAGAAAAAGCAAACAAAGATAATGAAAATGATAACAAATGCTTAATTATAATCATATAAATTATATTTAACTTAATTCAATAATTATAACAAATGCTTAACAAAATCATAGTACACACAAATGGGGTATTCTAGTCTTTTTACATAAACGGAGTTTAAACGGGTCTCCACGGGGCGGGGACCTCTATCCCCGCCCCCGCCCCGTTTAATATACGGGGCCCCGTCCCCCGTCCCCGCGGGTACAAAATCGTCCCCATATCCGCCCCGTGACGGGTAAATCCCCGCGGATATCCGCCCCGCTGGGGATTTTTGCCATCCCTAATCTCCAACCACTCCAAGCTTACTAAAACTCTGTCAATCCCACTGCAAGATCGACATGTAAACCATGTAAACTTTTGATCGCTAATCGAAAGTCCACTAGTTGCATATCTTCTTGTATCCAATTCTTTGAATCGTCTGCAGTCGCGGTTAATCTGGCAGCATCCTTTCTCTCCTCCACCTGCACAATCTCATTGAATTCTCCCATAGAGACTGACATAATCCTGCAATATAACTCAATTTTTCTTACACAGCAAATTTTTCTTCTCTTGTATGAGCCCCATACACCAAAGAAAGCACAATTGAAATTATTTTTAATAAGACCTATTCAAGACACAACCAACGTTCCCCTTTATGACAGCGACTCATTTTAAATATTATTTCATACCAAATTAATAGCAAACCACCCGCAGCACCCTCCGACCCAACATATTCCCATCCTACAGTATCACTCCCCTAAATTCTTATTACATCAAACTTCATCGCTACCTGCCTTTTAGCCTCAAACAAGCCTAACATATTCAATTTAAATTTTTTCTTGAGGTTTTTGACCATGCTCAATTTTTTATCACCCCTCAATCCCTTAACATTCCAAGAACAAAATTACTTTAATAAATTATCACGCACCTTTTTTTTATTTTTGGGTCTGCATCGTCTTGCTTTCTCTTTCTATTTTGCCAATCTTCTTTTTTGAGCAATTTGTTCATTCTGTGCTTGGAGAATAGCCATGATATCATCTTTTTCATTGTATAAAATTGCACTTGATTCCAACGCGAAGTCCCAAATTTTTCTATTTTCAAGCATCTGTTCCTCCAATATACTATTTCTGTTTTCCTTACTTCCTTCATTCTTGTCCGAACGACCATCATTAATAACTCTCTTCTTAGGTACTTTTTCATCATGTTCTGACAGCTCCCCTCTATTTTTGTCAATGTTGTTCTCTTTGTGCCGGAACCCATGCCACTATCATTCACAATGTAATCCCTATCACCCGTTCCTTCATTAACGTCTTCTGCACCCTCATCATCAACATACACACCCAACCCACCAGTCTCTCTATTCAATATCACCACTGGGAGAGTAGCGGCTTGGTTCTCCACCACCAACTCCTCCTCCATCTCACGACCTAACATAGGCTGCGTCAGGATTGTGCATCTCTCTTGCCACGTTGAGCCTCCTCTGCCATGGTCAGCCTTTAACTTTCCTCCTTCAACACCGATTTGATCTCCCTTGGTCACCTCCACGCCGGTCTCTAGTGCAAGTGTCGCAAATACAGCTTCCTGCACACTTGCCATAGACCCTTTCCTGGTGTGCCCATCCCTATCGTAGAAACCGTGATCCATTTCCATCAAGTCTGACCCGGGTTCTACTCCTAATCCAATATCACCTAACCGATTATTTGAGGAAACTGGTTCCAAGGATCCTTTCCTACCTTTTTTGGACATTCTTAAATTGTTGGACTTATCACCAAGTCTACAAAAGATCTTCTTTTTTTTATTCCTTTTATCCCTCCTTTTCAGCCCATTAAAATTACCTTCATAAATTCATGTAACTTTATTTTCAAAGTCAGCTTCATAATTAATATAATTACATCCCACACAATTCACTCTCCCTTCAATTCCTTCATAAATTAGTTGATATGTTACCGTTTTTACTTGATTTTGTTTTGAATGATCATTAATCCACTCATTCAAAATAATTTCAGGAATTACCGACATGCCCTTATCTTCTTCGTCTTTTCTCAGCTCCCCCATCACCATATCGATTGCCTGGTAGTTGAAAACTGCCGGTTTTATAGCCTGTGCACTCCTTAAACTTGTACCGGCACACTTTTTTTCCGCAACTGTTCTTTGTTGTTCACAGCTACAGTCATTTTTTTCATTAGCTTCTTCATAACAATTCAATCCAAAAGCCTCCCGTCCTACTTCTTTCACTAGCACATTGAATCCACTAATACCTACTGTGATATGGACCTATTCATTAATTATATTCATGATACAAGTATTAATTTGTACTCGTCCAACACTAAAAGACATGCACGATTCTGTCACTTCATCACAACCGACTACTTTCCTCCCATTGACCTCCTAACATACTAAAGGTATCCGTTGACCACGCACATGTAACAGAACTCCGTAGCATTCTAACCACACTCTTCGAGTTTCACATCACTCCGTCTCATCCCATCTCCATATACTATGGAAGAATTACAAGAGACTATTCATTTTAAATGTATATATTTTTTCTATATTCAATACAGAATCAAACGTCAAAAGAACTTTATACGCTCCCAGTTCCCATAGTTGGACAACTTGAGGCGAGTTTTTTCCAATCATCTCTTTCAAGGAACTAAAATTATTGCCTTCGTTGTACCGCCGACCAGACTTCTCTGTAGCCAGTCCAAATTCTCTTTAACCACACCGATACTTTCACTTTCTTCGCCCACCCATTTCCATGCGGGTCTGGTTTTTTTTTGGTGCCTTGTTAATTTCTCTACCTGCCTTTGGTTATCTTCTCTCTGAGATTGAGAATTTATCTTGTTCCAACTATCACCTCCTTCCTGAGCTGTCTTTTGAATCTTTGTCTCAGTTGTCTTTCTATACTTTGTTTCTCCCACGTACACAACATTTCTTCTCAACCTCATACGATTCATTTCTGCTATAGCTTTCAGAGCACCACCTTTCGTTGTATATCGGATGAATGCAAAAACATACATATTACCATCTTTTTATTTTCGTGATAATATAGATGTTGTTAATGCGTCCGATCCAGTCCAATTGAACAGATGAAATAATTCATTTTTCAAAATATTTTGAGAGGGATTATCAACAAAGATAAAGAAAGACTTATTTTCAACCGTTGATACTCTTCTCGATTTCAAATCCTAAAATTTTTTACATGTTCTCTAATTCTAACTCACTCTGTGTTTCTCATCCTATCTCTCGCTCTTTCTCTCACTCGTTCTCTCATTTTTTTCCATAATATTTTAATTTATATTTTATATGAATGACTGCTTATTTTTTATTAACTAACTAATTTTTATTGTCTTCTACTAAAACCAATTTCGTAATACACACGGAGTTCCTTCCTATGTATTCTCAAATTCCAATTGGAAATTGTATCAAAACGAGGACCATTGCGCGCCGTTTTATGTAATATGGTCCCGTCCTCATTTGAGAGAACATTAGCATGTGAAACTTCAAACTTTTCCATGCAATTGCAAACCAAAACCATTGGTGCATGAATAATTAATTAATTATTCATTTATTGACCCCACCAGCAAATTAAAACGATAGGGTTAGGCAACACACCACACGTTGGTTTTCAGTTTCGTGTGAGACACACACACATACACACATATTGCTTTTCTTTTCCAACATATTTTGTCCTTTGAGGATTCTGATCATTCAATTATATTCTATGCATTCTCACCAAATACCAACTCAATATTTGCTATTTTTCTCGACTACTTTAACAACACAAGTAGCATTATGTATGTTTTGTCCATGTACTTATGTAAAACAACTCATTAATGAATTAAAAATATTTAGTTTTTATTTAAAAGTGATTTCAAGTTGAAATATTCTTTCATGTTATAAAAATACCGGTACTTCGCTTTTTGTATCCAATTACTGTAATTTTATCACAAGTTTTATAAATTTTTAAAATTATTTCAAAATTGATAATTTAAATAAGCGGAAAATGTAAATTTTTTGGTACAAAAATAATTAAAATATACCAATACTCTTGAATTTGATAAGGAATTCATTTTTTTAATACCAAGATATATATTCCCCATATGGTAACTATTTTTTTTTTTTTGGCTTCAAAAGCTCTTCTTTGATTATATAACAGCTCTTATGACCTATTTAGTAAAACTCGAAATTACGTTAAAACATCGCTATTGAAAAATATTTAAATAAAATTATACCATCATGGAAAAACCATGTTTTTAACGAGTTTTAAAAACCTATTCACATTAGAATACTAAATACAAATTTTGAATGTATATGCCAATCAAGGATTGTTTTAAATTGAATATATGTATAGTCCGTGGACCAATATCGCCATATAATATATACTTATCATATCTTATCACATGCTGATGTTGTAAATTAATTATTAATTAATATTAGGCTGCCGTCGCCTCGTGATCCATTTTCAAATTTCAAAAAATTATATTTTCCATCTAATCTTGTGCCCACATATTCAACCTACCAATAATGAATAATCTTATTTGATTTTATTATATTTTTCAGATAAGTATATAATAAGCTCATAAGACTCAAGATTATGGGGGGTAAGACCCGGTCCAAGAACCTGAGAAATTCGTTAATCAGAGTATGTATGTAAACATCAATTAGTGAGCTTGAATTGTCACTTTATTGATTTTTTTATTTCTTTTAACAAGTTGCATTATTAACTTTTTGTTTGAATCAACTAACAATGATATGAATATTCGACTATGCTAAGTGTACACTAAAATCAGTTACAGAAGTCAATCATTAATATAAAATATATGTTGAAATATAAATATATATTAAAAATAAATTAAATCACATATGTATTTATATACAAATATATTGATAACTGATTTTGGTGTAAGAATAATATTTTTTATAAATATTTTATTAACTAAACGAGAAAGGAGAACAATCAAGTTAGCAAAGAGTTGAGTCAAATACCATCGTGCTCAAATAACGTACAAAATTTGATCACTGCAATTTTTTTAAATTTAATAAAAAAAAGTATCGATAGACAATAAAAATATTAAACAATGTGAACAATGAATATATTGAATGTTTAATTCACTAGATGTACAGATAATTATTTTAATATTAAGATTTAGATAGATAATTTGATAGTATAGTGTGTTTTACTTGAATTGAACCAATTTTAAAATTTATTATTTATGTTATTTAAAAAAATTATTAGTTATCTAACCTAACCCTTTAATAAATTCAACTTAAGAGTTAACTACGCTAATTCATCCTGAGATTTGTTTGATGTTGTAAACTAAAATTGCCTCAAAATTCCTATGAGTTATATATATACTTTTACTACGTACTATATATATATTTCTTTAAGAATTTTCATAAGAGACGTAGTTAAAAAGTGTTTTATAAATAGCATGACTTGTGTGAAGATTTGTGATACACATATTTCTAAAAGTGCTCAACGCGAAATTCTATTGCGTCAAAGTAAAAAGAAAAGAAAACGTAACTTTAGCTAACAAATGAAAGAAAAAGGAAAAACACTTGCTACCGTATAACTGAAAAAAGGAAACAATCCCTATTCATATAAAAAAGTAAATAAAATAGGTAATATATTTAAACATAATAACCATGTAGCAATATTATGGATCGTGAAATTGTGATATAAATACTAATAAATCTTCATCGAGATTGTGCATATACATGCATATGTCACTTCCTTTCCATAAAGAAATAAATGAAATCTAGAAGATGGATTACATTGAACGCTGTCTTAACACAATAATCCCATTCTTATTCTTAATTATAACACTGTTACATTTTGACTAATTTAGTAGATTACATATTAATAAATAATATTATAAAAATAAATTATTATATAAAAAATTTTATATTATCAATTCATTAAAAATTAAATTTATTATAATAATAATAATGTAAGTATTAAAACTTTATTTTTCTAGTTGATTTTTTTTTTTGGGTTGTGATTTTAGATCAAGCAACCAATAGGAACCTTCCAATGTACACGTGTGCTTGTGTGTTACACTTGCACATTCCTATGCATTATTACATCTTTGACCATTGAATCTCTATAAATTTAAAAACCACTAAGATAACAATGCACAAGCGTGTGTGTGCAAGAGTTGTTGAAACAAGAAGAAGAAGAAATCAAATGAAGTTGTCAGAGTGTGGATCCGGGTGTAAGGATCATCCAAATGATAAGAGACTACCCGGTGTGTGCTCTTCATGTTTAAGGGACAAACTCTCACAACTTTATACCAACAACCATAAAGCCAACAATTTTATTGACCCTACTTATTTTTATCCTTCTCCTCCTTCTTCTCCTACTTCTCCTCAACAATTTTCTTCTGGTGTTGGTGTCAGTGTCTGTGCATCCTCGAATAAGGTTTTAGCGGGTAACCGTGGGGTCAAGTTCCGGCGAAACGCTTCCCATGCGGCGGGGGATTCGGTTTCTTGCATGGTAAGTTTCAATTATGGGTTGAATTTGAAGAAGAGTAGATCGCTTGCTTTTGCCACGAGAGGAAGAGTTAGAGAGAGGGATCATGGGAGTGGAGAAAGATGGGGAAGGAAGAAAAAAGATGGGTTTTGGTCAAAGGTTCTTAAGTTGACTAATAAAAAGGACTCCAAGAATTCCATCACTCAAATGGAAGGACGAGCTTAGTGGTTTTTTTTTTTTATTTTCCACCAAACAAAAAAGGGTTGGTGGTGATGTTTATGTTGCATATAATATCATAATTCGGTGGATTTCAAGTTTGGCTCGCTGTGGACCAAAAAAATAAAAGGAAAAAGGAAACTTGGAGTCTTTCTTTCTTTAGATTTCAATTGCAAAAGGGATATTATCATTGTAATTTGAATCCGAATCCTCTAGGATTTTACTATTAGATTAATAAAATTATTTCATTCATATAATAGTGAAATCTATCGCTTTTTCCTCTGAAATAAAATTCCCAACCTAGATCTTACTCAAGTACTCTTGAATCTAGCTCTGTGCTGTGGAATTTAGCAGAGGTTATGTGTGGTCTCATGGTTTGATGCTATTGCTGCAAAACTGTTCCAAGTTCCAACCACATCGAAGAACTAGATACCAATCACAACAGCGTAACACATACAACAAATCTATAACCTACTAGTTAGGATCTGCTACCCAAATTAAACAGCGTCATTGGCATGTCTACAGTAAAAATGTTGATATGTAGATCTTCTTTGTCCACTTCATGTATGGTCTTTCTCTATTATTCGTCACTTGAAATGAGATTATATCATCTTTTCTAAAATAGGCACTACTTCAACCTTCTCTCTTATACTTTTATTCCTTATTTTATTCATACTTATGTGACCACTCATCTATTTCAACATCTTTATTTTTATCACACTTAACTAGATACGAATCACGCTTGGATAAAATCTTACTCTCTTCTTGCATCTCACTCCACAGCCTACACCAATTCCTAGATACTAGATAGATGTCTCCTAATAGGGATGACAATGGACGAATTTTGGCACTATCTGATCCTTCTCGGCCTTATGTTTTCCTATTTAGATTTTGACTCACTCCTACTCGTGCATTGGAAATTTGTACTCTAACTCTTTAAGTATTTACCCCTCTTAAATATACTTTTGCCATTATTTTAGTTTGTATTAATAAAATTTAGAATATAACATCAAAATACATGTATGTATGAATAACAATATATATGTATGTTTAACAAAAACCGTATTTATAACATTATATGTTTTCATATTTATTTTTTATTAATTTTTTATGGAATAATATTATTATTATTTTATCATAAATGTATCGGATGGATAAAAGCAATTTTACAACTCACCCAGTGTTGGATTGGATAATTATCCATCTAATCGTGTTGGGAGTAGACGGGTACCTTCAAGTTCAGATGGTGTTACCATCCTTAACTCCCAACCCACTTTAATTGCAATCATAGAGAGCTAGTATTTAGCCCGAATTTGGATTTTATTTCATCTTATACCCAATTGAAGGAGTAAATTCACAAGAAAAAGTACGAAATAAATCTCAAAATAAATAAATAAATAAATAAAATGGTGCTCGAGTGCTGCTATAATCATGAATCTAAAAAATGAAATTCCGAATCCAAGCCAGACAACATTTTCATTGCAATCAACTGGTACAATTTGTATTCTTTTCGCCACTGGATGGATTGTTTTTTGTATGAGATTTGATTTCTAATGTATACAATATCAATATATCTTTCCCATGCCCATTTTACTCTGAATTGGGGAATTAGTTATAATTCACTTCTGTGAACATCAACATTTACTATTTTCCCATTACTGTACATGATATTATGGAATATGGACCACCATTCCCAATGTTAAGAGAACGTGCACATTCTTCCCAAAAGGAACCACATGTATTGTGCCTCCGTCACAACTCTCAATTATCATCGTGATAATTAACTTGATCCGAGGAAGGCTTTTTGAGTTTCTGAAATATTTCATCAAGGGATTCAGAAGAGGAAGCATGGGAGACATTATTTTCCTGTATTTGTGTTTGTCTTAACGGCATAAATTTTTTGGCTCCTATGTTGGCCTTAAAATTCTGAAAACCTGTCTTCATGTTTTGCCAAGTCGAAGACAAACCCAAAGGTGGTCGTCCCATGCTATGACTCAAACTATCATTTCCTTCATCGAGCTCTGAATTCGAAGAATCCGCCATGGCTTCCTCTGGTTTCGGTTTACCCTGCTCCCTAATGGCAGCATACTTGTTGCTGATAGCCTCCCTGCTGGAACCATATCTACTGCTTGTTTCTTCCTTCCAAGTTTTAGAGAGACTTCCATTTGTTTCCTCAGAGATTAACTTGGAACTTGTCTTCATTTCGACGCCATTCGTCTCCTAAACAAACAAGGCATGAGGTGAGTAGAGACTTGTTGCAATAGAGAAATAGTAGTCTCTATTGAAACAACAACTAGGTTTAATTTAAATTGGATATGTTAGATGACAAATTAAAAAGGATAATGTTTTTTGTCCGTAACGTTTGTGCTTTTCTTCAAAAATACCTCTAACGTTTAATTTGATTCAATTTTATGGCTAAAATTTTTTATTCATTCAATTTTGTCCCTAACGTTTTCGATTTGTGTCAAAGTTATCCCTAGACATTTTCAATTTTATCCCTAATGTTTTAGATTTTCAATTTTGTCCCTAATGTTTTAGATGAAGTAAACGACCAAGGATAATTTTGACACAAATTAGGGACAAAATTGAACAAAATTAAACATTAGGGGTAATTTTGGAAAAAAAATCACAAACCTCAAAGATAAAAAACATACTTTATACCCAATTAAAAAATAAAGTAAAATTCGCTTCCACTTTTTTGGGGGCATGTCCATGTTACCTTAAAATTGTTGCCTGATTCAATATCAACACCATTGAAATTCCTTGCTAGTGGAACAACCAGCTCCCCTACTTTGTGACCTTGTTCAAGCCAAGACCGCTCTGCAAATAAAACAAAACAATAAATAATGTGCAAGTATCAGAAAATCACTATTTAATACTTCTGATATTGTATTTCTGTCCTTTAACAGCATTGTAATTCCTCACTTACATACCCTTTTTAAGAATAATTACTCCAGATGGATCAAAGCCATCCCTATCCTCAGCTTCGGTTTTGAAGATATATCTCTTCCAGCTCCCCAGAAAGGAGAACATTCTGTCAAAGAAGTTGCTTGCAACCAAAAGTGTGTATACAACCATAATAAGTGGATAGATTTTGTTAAACTTATCGCCAAAGAAAGGGACAGCATTGTCAATGTTCCCCATTCGCTGCAATAATAGCCACATTGTGTAGCCGGTTAAAATGAAATACCAAGGAAAGGAAGTAAACATGTTCTGATGAAAAAAATTTAGACTTCAGATAATTTAGCAGTTGCTAGCCCACTTTGAACGAACATACAGTTTGTGTAAAACTAAATACAGAACAGTAAAATCATGGTATGCTCAGAAAAATAAGTTATTTGTATCTAGAAGAAGAGAAATATAAAGAAGGGGGATAATATTAGGCAAATGAACTTATGAATACATAGTAGCATAGTTACAATCTGTTACAGTCATGTAATATGTTATGCATCCAATGATACGGATTATGAAACAGCGATTTCCAGGAATATTAGGAAGCAAGAGAAAGTTATTCACAGTAGACAACAATGCAGCGATTTCAGTGCATTTATAAGATAAAGAAATTACCCTCTCAAATACAGTCACTTTCTTATGACCGAGACGAATGAGATTAAGAAAGTTGTAAGAGATTGGGGGAGCATAACGAGCCACCATCCTGAGAAAAGTAAAATGAGGATACTGTGATTCATTTCGTAATTAAGAGCAACAAGTAACAAACATAAGGGGTAGTGGGAGTAGTAATGTAAATGAATAAATAATACTTACGAACATATCATAAGCAAGTTAACTGAGCTGGTTTGTCTGGGTGTCAATGAGTAGAACATCAACATTCCAATTTTGAACAAGGAATAATATGTACAGACGCACATGTACATGAGAGGAATAAAAGCAAACACCTAAGGAAGAAATTGAAGACACAATGTCATGCAACCTTTTGAAGACCAAAGAGTCACCACAAACATTAAATAACGAGTGATTAAAATTATTACAATTTACGAATAAAGTAACATCTGACAGTACAGGGACAACAAAAGAAACATGTAAGCAGTTGCAATGGCCTTGTATGTGATGCTACCATAGCTGCATAGAAGTACCAATTAAAAAGCCTCTGGATCATTTTTTTGCTTGAGAGAGAGAGAGAGAGAGAGAGAGAGAGAGAGAGAGAGAGAGAGAGAGAGAGAGAGAGAGAGAGAGAGAGAGCTAAATAGGCAGAGAAGGAGAAATAATAGACTTCAGATTTCCTTAAAATGTTATATCGAGTCACCGGCACATGAGGGCCAGATGATAGAACAAACTATCAAAAATCATCACAGCAACAAGAACAGCATGCATGGATTGAATTCTTTATTTAGTAAATGCATCTCTTCCAAAAGTCAAGATTTGTTGCACATGTTAGTTCTAGGGGTATGTCTCCAATCATTCATAATTCAACCTCCAAACAATTCAATGAGTTATTTTCTGTTTCATAGTATGCATGCATGGTTTAAATCTTCATAAAAATCTTTCTTTTCAATATGTCAGGAAAAAAATTTGTATACAGCATCTCAATGTTCAAATTAAAGAAAACCAAAATCTAAGACAAACTTGGTCTACCTGCACAAACACCTCCTGTCCTCCAACAGATTTTATAAGAATGGAGAAAAGTGATAGATCAACACTGGGCAGAAGAGTTGCCTCTGCGAAAAGAATTGCAACAGACATGGTACCGAGGATAACAGCCAGGCCTTTTGCAACTTGTTTACTCAAAATGCATCGCCAGAAAAATTCTGCAGAGAATAATTAGAACTCAAATCTCAAAATATTGCATACTCATCAAAAGAGATGTAGGTTCTAGGAATAATTATATGAAACTATTACCTACATGACAAAAATTTTAAAATCGATCCCGACATACGCAATTATTTGTAAATAAGTCCCTAAAATCAAATAGAGTCACAGCTTTGTGGACTGGTCATCCCTATGTGGCTACCACCTACCAGAGTATGATCTAACTAAAGAAACCCACTACCTAATGCCATAAATGAAGTTTATTAGCTTGTGGATAAACGAGAGGATTCAAATCCATGTATAGGGACTGGTATGGAAACAAAACCCAAAATTGGTGACACATAAAAAGCAGATTTTTAACCAATTAAAAAAGGTCACTGCTACTGCAGATGCAGCGAAGAAACGTTCCGTGAAGTTAGGAAGAAGCGGGTGGCTAAATAATGATTCTCACAATTACCTAAAGTATCAAATAGGGATCCCAACTTGCCAGTCCGAGCAGGTCTAATGCTTGAATTATATTCCCTGAAATTAAAGCATAAATTGTCGAGTCATCCGGAGAACATGCAATATATTATAAGACAACATCAAAGTGAAAAAACAAAATTTGAACCAAACCATCCAGTTGAGTTGCGCCGTTCATAATTCTGAATTGTATCTTCCAATTCAAGGGCTTCAAGTACATAAGTCACATACTCACTGCATGAGCAACAGCATTAAATAAAATTTGGCTATTGCTGAAGGAAAATTTTAAGTGACCTTAGTTGCAAGGATGTTAAAAAGAGCTACAACTAAATAATTAAGAAGCCAGCATATCCACTCTCACCATACATAAAATCAATGATTCTAATTCTATAGTAAGCAAGAAAGAATACACTTCACCATAGGATAGCATAAAAAAGCCAGGTTTTACAAGGTCACTTATATTTGTAGAAGCTATGAAGCAAAAATGAAACTCTCCCATGTGCAAGTAAAAACCGAAATATTGAAATTAATAAGCAGAATTAACCAGAGAAATTATATGATTGATTAGTGTATTTACTTTAAATGAGAATGAAGTGATATGATGGGTGTTTGTCATAATTCTAAGACCATAAATTGAATCTACACTAACTGCTGATGTATTAGACACCATATTCCAGAACAACCTCAAAAGTAAATAACACCAATAAGAGGCGGGATTGGTCATCTTCTTACCTTTTATATCTTTGATACTCCTCAGAAGCACTCCGAAGATGACGCCTTAATGTTGCCATTGACTTCCGATCTGTATCATAATCCATATCATTTTCCCCCAATTGACCACCTTGTGGTTTGAAGGAGGGGTCTTCCCTAAACTGAAATTCTAAAGGTTAAAACTTGTATAACCAAGAACAAATCCTTAATCAAATGATGTAATATCTTTACCATTTGAGCAATCATATCATCAATGACATTCATATACGGCCGCAAAGGATCACGCTTGGACATTTGCTTCGATGTTGCTTGAGCAACCTATAGAAATAAAGCAATAAACCTCAAGCTCCACAATTTTTTCTTGGATTAAGTGTAGGATAAGGACGCATTTTTGTCTGAAAATCTATCCTTATATTACATCCTCCTCTAACTCACAAACAAATAAAAATAATGATAATTTCTACATGTGATGCTCCATGTACAGAAAAGTTAGTCAACAAAACTGCCACCTATATACTTCTGGCAAGTATTAATACTTGCGTAAAATGGCAAAGGCAACTTATGAAGTTGCCTGGTTATAAATTGGAATCAACAACCCCCTTAATAGTCTTCCAACAGGTCACAAACAATCTATTTCTGTTTTTGCTAAGAAAGAGAAGGGGAGAACCAAGACAACAGATACTAAACAGAAAACATAAATCAGCTCCATGAAGAATAATTCCTACTTTGAATATAAGTTTCAGAATTACTTTATGTTTAATGTACCAATAACTTATATAAATCCCACTGGTGCAGCCAACTAGTAGCAAAGGTTCTACAGTCAGTTTCTTTTAAAAATATATATAAGAAACGACTCAAACAAGAAAAGTCCATCGGAACTTGGGTGCAAGTACAAAACATTAAGGAAAACTAACAAGGTGGGTCAGCTAAATTGACCAAATGACTACATTGGACTTTATCAAAATCCAAAACTTTCAATAAATCCATTTATACTGATTCCTTTTGTAATGGTAAAATTATATAACAAAATTTCCTAACAACTTGATTTAACCACTTACAACAATAGCATTTGAAAGTTCTTGGTGAGCATCATCAAGTTTGACAGCCATTTTGGCAATTTTGTGAGAAAGAACCTTTTGGCGGGTGGTCCAGTCAGCATTTACCCAAATGGTTTTAGGAATTTCACTTAAACCAAAGCCAAGAAGAAATGCACCAGTAACAAGTCCAAAAGTATTTGAGCAAGCCATGGCAAATCCCAAAAGACCTCCTTTCCTGTTTACACCAAAGTATAAACCAACTAGAACTCTCGTTGAGGTAATAAATAATTAAAAACAAAAATAAAAATAGGAAACAGGATTCATATTGTTTTCCTAATTTCCAATTTTTCCTATATAAAATCATGAGCCTACAAACAAGAAAATAAAAACCACATAGGCCTTTGATTTTTATGCACGCCTTTAAGGAAACCATATAGACAGTCAAAAACAAGAATATTAATATTAAAAAACCAAGGAAAGAAATAAAAATAAAAATATAAGATGGTATTACTAACTTAGGGTGAACATCATACTGCAACCAACTAAAATCTACATTTAAAAAAAGTTTTAAGAAAGGGTTAAAGGATAAGAAAAGAGAACCAACCAGGTCTTGTGCATCATAATGAGAAGAATAAGCCCAAACAGGCCAATGGATCCCACAATTAGATAGAAGAGCAAATTAGCATGTACACTAGTTTTCAATCTTTCTGATACAGTGAAATCCCCAGCATCTTCAAAACCCTGAATAAGGGGCACCACAGCCCTGCTTAGGATAAATAATTTAAAATGAGGAAATTTGCATCTCTAATATGTAAATTTTACTTAAATAATTCCTTGAAATAATCATGCTTAGTACAAACTACAAAGGCAAGCATATGAGAGCAACACAAAGCAAAATAGCATTTTGGCCACATACATAATATCGCTTAAAATTTACTATTGTAAATAATAACCAAATCATGTTGTGCAGTTCACCATTTCTTCTGGCAAAGTTCAAAGTATGATCTGTAGCGGGAAAAAGGTCAGCATGCATTGTGCCTTACATAAGGAAATTGAGTAGAAGAGATACCAGCAGATAGATAGTGCCAAGTTTCCAACCAAAAGAAAAATAATCTAATCATGAGTGCCTATGAAGGTTATATACATTCACATCAAATAGTTACTTTGACTTGATTTGATCAAATATCGTACACATGACAAAGTGCACAGACAGATTACTCAAAACAAGTTCTGGAAGTGTGCTCTGTCTGGCAATGAGAGCAGAAAAACAGTCATATGTGAAAGTGATGCAAACATATAATAAATTCTTTACATTAAGCGTACCAAGTGAGCAAAAACGTACTCCAATATGACCAGCTCCAAAAGAAAGAAATGCCTCTGTTTGTATGTTGAGATGACAATGTCTGCATGTGTAATACAAACACCATTATATAAATATTATTAACAAAAGAAGGATATTAGAAAGGGCACGGAGGATAAAGATCCTCAATATGATGTATAAAGACAGATTAACCACACTACTCCTTATTCTTATAGTTCCAAGCATCTTCCATTTAAGAAGGAAGGGGAAAATAGCTACTTTAGTAGCTCAAGAACTATTTAGTCGAAGTAGATTGCAGCAAAGTGGCCATGAATGACAACTTTGATTTAATTGATACAAGCTAACCTACAAAATAAGAAGCCACACAGCTGCCTTGCCCACAAAACGAATGTAGCATAAAGATTTTCATCACTCAGTACAATTCTTAAAGTAAATTGCTCTACACTCATGCTTGTAAATCTTTCTTCCAGCTTCTAACTTAAAACCCAGATATCAAGAACATCTTCATGCCCAAGTAATTTCCAAAAGTTGACTACCTAAGGTGGAAACATTGTCTGGATACTGCTACACATTCGCTTACATATACCATTACCAGCATCTAGAAATTATGTTAAAAGCAATCTAATACCTGCATTTGTCCCTCAGTTTTAAAGCGATTCAATCTCTCACTACAACCATTTTCGTTCACGAACCTTATCTCCCCCCTCCACCCACCAGGCGCCGGGCGCATTCACAAAAGTTGTATAGAGTTCGGGGAAATAGAGTCCAAGTGAATTTAAATGCTTGGAATGGCAAAATTATGATTAAACTAAATGGTTAGTGATAGAACACATTACATTCATCTCTTCCTACCAAGCAGAGGGGTTTGGGATGGAATCAAGTTTTATCAAAACAACAAGCGTAACAATTACTAGCTTGTAGTTAAGATCGGTTCGACTCCCTTAAACTCTAATTCCTTTATGAAACAAAACTAGCAATTATGCAATCAAGCAATCCAACTCAACACAGTTGGAAGCGGATGAACAAGAACGAAAGCAGATCGTGAATTGAAATCGGAAGAAGAGAAGAAGGGTTTGAAACTTACATCCCAAATGTCGGCGGGGACGAGGATGATGATGGAGAGGGAGCAGAACCAGGTGTATCCGACGGTGAAGAGGACGTAGCGAGGGACGTGGGGCCCAGCGAAGTACCTCAGAGTCATTACCACCATACCCGTCGTTAGAGGCAGCGAGATCAGGTAAAACACCCACATCTCTCCCTCCGATGCGCGCGCAACACAATACAAAGTAGTCGGAACTCAGAAGGATCCGTACTCCTTAGCTTAATTAATCGGTTGTTAGGTTAAAAGGCTTTGAAAGTTAGTTACCACGGTGGAGACGCCACCGCCGCGTTTTATTTCACCGGCAAGATTGGATCCGGGGGTGGTGCTGTTGTTTCAATGTTTAGTTGTTTATGGCTTATTGTGTTTGTTGGTTAGGTCTCCCTGATACGTAACAAATCGTATTGAAAGCGTAACTGCACTCGCACTTTGTCTTGTGTCCTGCACTTCTGCTGTTTTCTTTTTTCTTTTCTTTTTTTTTTAAAGGTTAACAACCAAAAATGTCTCTTGAATTATTTAAATGTAGACAAAAATATACTCAAATTTTATTATGAAAAAAATTCTTCAAATCATTTAAAAATATAACAACAATATCCAACAGTAAATATATATTTTCAAAATATACCTTAAAAATTAAATTTTAATACAATTTTTTGTAAGCATGATTATAAAAATAAGATATTATTATACATAAAAATTAATAATTTTTCTTTAAGTATATATGTTTTATAATTTTTTCGTTAACAACTAATAATACTTTTAAAAAATCACAAAAGAATATATATTTAACAAAAAACACCAAATTTTAAGAATAATAATATTTTATTTTTCTAATTATGCTTGTAAAAAATTACATCAAAATTCAATCTTTAATGTATTTTTTGAGAAATACATATTTAATGTTATATTTTTTGCAAGATTATCTAACGTTAAATATGTATTCTTAAAAAAATACATTAGAAAATGAATTTTAATGTAATGTTTTGCAAGCATGATTAAAAAAATGAGATATTATTATCTTTAAATTTGATAATTTTTCGTTGCGTATATATTTTTTTGTAATTTTTTTGTTAACAACTAATAATACTTTTAAAAAATCTCAAAAAAATATATACTTAAAAGAATACTAAATTTTAAAAATAATAATATATCATTTTGTTAATTATGCTTGTAAACAGTCATATCAAAATTCAATCTCTAAGACATTTTTTGAAAATATATATTTATTGTTAGATTTTGTTGTTATGTTTTTAAATTATTTAAAGGTGTTTTTTATAATAAAATTCAGGTACATTTTTTTCAGCATTTAAATAATTTAAAAGCGTTTTTTGTGGTTAACCCTTAAAAAAAAGTTAATTGTTTGAAGTATAACCATGAATTGGAAATAAAGGCTAAACAACTACTTTGGCCTCTTAGAATATTTAAATTTTGACTTAATGATACAAAAGATGGTAAAGTTAAGGAATAAAGTTTTACATCTAACAAAAATATTTAGAGATCTGCTACACATATAAGTCTTTTTGCCATATAAATTTATACAAGTTAACCCTAATCCAACAAAATTCATTTTTATAACGCGTGCGTGAAATCACGACGTTCCTCCTCCAACGTTTGTATTCTGCGTTCCTCCTCCTCCTCTTTCTTCTTCTTCTTCTTTGCGCTCTTTTCCATTTTTTTCGCATTCCTTCTTCATATTCCCGTGTTTATACTTTGGTCATTTTTTTATTGTTGTTGTTGCTGCTGCACTTTTTTCTTCCTCCTCTTTCTGTTGTTTTGCAATGATATGTATTTTTAGAAGGTAAAACAAAAAGGAAAAGACAAATAAGAAATATCAAGAAGATGAGGAGGAAAAAGAGAAAGAGTTTTAAATTATGCAGAATTTATCAATACAAATCCACCTAAATTCTTAAATAATACACCTAAATGTCTTAGTTTTACCCCGAATTTTGCTGTAACTACACAAAATATTTTCTCTAATGCTGCATTTTTTCTTCTTCTTTTTTTCCTTATTTCTTTCTTTTTTAGTTGAATGAATGTAAGTTCATCCTCTTTCAAGTAATTTTGTAGCATTATATGTTTCTTCTTCTTTTTGTTTTTATTCTTGTTAAGAAAGAGTAAAACAAGAAGAAACTTGAGAAGGTAAAACAAGAAAGAAAAGATGAATAAGAAAAAAAGAAGAGGATGGTGATGATGATAAAAAAAAGAAAGAAGAAGCAGCAGAAGATGAGGAGGATGAAGAGGAAGAGGAAGAGGAAGAGTTTTGAATTATGCAAAAGTTTTCTTAGCCAGGAATGCCTCACAGATGCTGCCCTCAATCCGAGCTCTGTTCTTCATGGTTCACTTGAAGGAATCAAGCATCCTCTCAAATGGGTACATCCATCGAAATTAGACCAGCCCATATAGTATTGCTTGTACGGTAGGTGGAATGCTAAATGTTTCATAACATCAAAAAAAGATAGAAGAAATATAGCTTACAAAGTATGATGAGAATATTCTTGTCAATGACTGTAAAGTCATTAATATTAAGTTTTGTAGCACATAACTCCCTAAAAAACTCACTTATTTCTGTGAGGGGTTTCTAGATGTTGGTTGGAAGTTTTCTGAATGCGACCGGAAGCAAAGACTCCATGAATACATGATAATCATGACTCTTCAACCCAGCAAGCTTATCCTATGACACATTTGCACATTTGCCTAAGTTAGAGGCGTAACCATCAGAAAATCTTAATCCTCTAATCCACCTACAAACATTTTGCCTCTGGTCCTTCGTTAGAGAAAACACCACCTTTGGTTTAGCTCACCGCCCATTATTATTGTCAGAAATAAGAGACTAATATAAAGAAAGTGTTTTGTGTATTATTCAATCTGAGAAAAAATACAATGTACAAAGTATCGAGCTCCGCCCATAGAAGCAGTGGGAGCGGGGCCCCAAACATCAAAGTGAATGAGATCAAAAGAAGAACAAGCAAGAGAAGAATTATTGTGAAAAGATAAAGTAGGTTGTTTGACAGTTTGATAAGAAATGCAATCAAAAAATTCATTTAGAACCTGACCCAAAACACCTTGAGACACAAGAGAACGTAATTTCCTAAGGAGCTGTGGGCTAGACGTTGATGCCATAAGTGAAGGGTAGATGGAGAAGAAGCAGCACAAAGATTTGGTACAGGAGGAATATGAAGATTTTCGAGTTCAAACAACCTTCCGACCTTACACCCAGTCCCGATGATTTGTCCCATTCGAAGATCCTGTACACGACAACCAAAAATAGAAAAAGTGACATTAAAACCTAAATCAACAAGTTGACTAACAGAAATAAGATTAAAGTTTAATTTGGGAATATAATGAGTGTCAGAAAGATTAAGAGTCGACTGGGAGATAGAACCCTTGTATATTGCGTGCAATAGGGAACCATTAGCAGTATTGACAGAAGGTGCATTTATAGTGGTAGACAGAGACGAGAAAAGATTACGCAACAGAGACATGTGATTAAAGTAACTCGAGTCAAAATACCATTAAGAATTACCTAGAGGAGTCGAAAAAGTAGCAGGGGTATTATTAGAAAGGGAGAGAAGATGCTGAAGAAGAGACGCAATATCACATAGAGAGACGGGAGACGGGTCGAGAGGTGTAGAGGTGGTCGATTCAATAGTAGCAGCAACAGCAGAATCAGGGACAATCTTAGAGAAGTTGGGACGAGAATGACACTTGAGTTGATCGGACATGGCAGGTGAGTAGGACAGATAGTAATCAAATATCCCGAGAGCTTGCCATAATGGTAGAACAACTATGAATAATGGTAGGTAATGTGACCATTTTGGTAGCATGTGCGACATTCAACAAAAGGATAGTCGAAGAAGAAGTGCCTGGAACTATTATAGTTTCGACAGAATTTATCCTTTCTGTCTGTGGCAGCAAAAATATCTGACTTTTCTATAATAATAGACACAGAGATCAAAAAGAGGAGAGAAGACAGCAATTTCGGAGCAAAAAATGAGAAATCGAAGTGCAGAATCGGAAAGAGCTCACCAAAAATCTTATGGAGAGTTCCACTATCTGCCACGTCAGCGGCCATGTTAGATGCCACGTCAATAGCCACGTCAGCCAAGAAGGACATGTGACAGCGTCGAAAAGTGACATGTCAGTGACACGTGGCAGCGTCTAGATGGAGGAAGGAAGCATGTGGGTCAGCTAACCAGACCGGTCGGGTCCATGTGCAGGCCGTCGGGTTGGAATGGATCAACTGCAGGGCGACATGTGTATAGCTTTAGGCCGTTTGATCGAAGGCCCAATCTGACGGCTCAATATGAATTTGGAAAGAGATGAATCTGGTGGCAGCAGCGTCTTTCAGCAGTGCGTGGAGGCGCGTCTGGCGGGTGGATGGCAGCGATTTGGTTGCGTTGAAATCACAACAACAAGGCGAACACGGTGGTAATAAGAGTGACGAACCAAAGCGTCAAAAAGTGAATGAAAAGTGAGGCCAAAGAACACTGCCGGAGAAGGAAAAACAACGGAACTATGAACTAAGTTTCATGGAAAAAAAATATATGCTCTGATACCATTTATAAACAAGAGACCAATCTAAAGAAAGTATTTTGTGTATTATTCAGTCTGAGAAAAAATACAATGTACAAAGAGTATGTATAGCTGCTAGAAGAATCAAAGTAATAAAAGTATAGAATCCTACAATTAATATACAGATACGCTATATAAATACAAATGATACTAATTGATCTAATTTGATCTAATTTGATTCTGATTATTCTCTTAACAATTATGTCTAAGTTCAAACCTGGCCGCCTGCAAATGTCCATCAAGTCTAACATAGTCTTATTGTTATCATTTGTTTGCTCATCATCCATTATTGTGTGCACGATGTTATCAAACACGTTTTTTCAATGTGAATCACATTAAGACAATGTCGAACCAAGTTATTTTTCTAATAAGACAACTCCCAAAACATACTCCGTTTAGTCCAATTATGCTCCTTGCTATATCTTGGAGGTCTCAGACCTGTCCCATTATCGATGATCTATGGAATTCTTTTGACATGCAGCCAAACTTGCCTACCATACAACTTCACAGGTTCCTCTTCTTGTTCAGTTTTATTCTTTTTTGAACGAGTCATTATTGCGCCAAAACGGATGATCTGTGCCGAGAAATCTTCGATGACAATCAAAACCCGATTTTTACCGCTATTTGTCAACCAAAATGCCTATATATCCTCCATACAAATGGAACATGTCATTCAACCCTGAGTAACCAACCTGACAACATGTCGTATGCAGGAAAATTATTAATGGTTCACATTAACACAACACGTAGTTGGAAGTTTCTCTTCGTTGAGATATCAAACGTTTATACACCATGTATCCACAACTCTTGTAACTCGTCCACCAAAGACTGCAAGGAGACATCAATTTTGGCCTTTGGATTGCAGGGACTAGGTATGATGCAAGTTAGAAACATGTATGGGTCATTCATGCATATTTGAGACTCAGGTTATAAGGTGTCATGACTACGGATCAACAAGAGTACGCATTACTGAAATTGGAATTCGGTGCAAATCTGTCAGAACACAAAGCTAGTCTAATGTTCCTGGGTTGCTCGCAAATGTAGGATGGACCCAATCAAAATACTTCAAAGCTTTTACGTGTGACAGATGCTTCATGATTCCATCATCTCTCTTGTTGCTATTATGCTAGGTCATGTGAGGGGCTGAACTCATCGATTCATACAATCGTTTAAACCTAGGGATTAAGGGCATGTAGTACATCCGTTTAAGTAGAATTCTCTTTAACCGACGTTTACCAATCTATTCCCTCTCAACTTAGAATCTCGGTGATCTACAAAATTTTCATTTATTAAGGTTTGTATCCTTCTTGTAGTAAAACATACAACTATTCAAATAACAATCAATTTTCACTATATTTAGACCGAATTTCGAAACTAGCTTCTTTGCTTGGTAGTGGTTTTGGGGGATGCCAGATGACCTGATGAGCAAAAATCGAAGCTCACATATACCAGCAAGTGCACCGGATCGCACGAGTAATACCACAGTGAATGGATATCATTCTCACGAAGATTAAGGGATTGAACAAGCAATTATCATATTAAAAGCGTAATTAGATTAAAATAACTTGAATTGATGAGGAATCTTAGAATCTTGGATGCTTGCAGACAGAGACTTGAAATTTGAATTGAGAAAGACAGTGGAGAGTCAAGGGCTTTGGAGATGCTTATACTCTTAGGAAAACCAATCTTGTTTATTTATCTTGAAATTTGCAAAGATCTTTCACGATAAAACCTTTAGTAACTGATTTCAATTCCTTGACTCCTCAGTTTTTCAAGCATTAATTAGGCATCACTTTAATTAATTAAGATATTAAGTACAAAAACTAATTTTAGATTCAAATAAAATTTAAAAGTAGTCTTTAGGTCAAATTACGTCACGTATTTAAGCTAATCTTGTCCAGTTAAATCTTAAAAGAAAACATGATTTTCAAAAGTTGTTCTAATCCAAATTATATATTACTTATTTAAAATTAGAGTGATTAAAAATTATGTATGTGTCGCACACTAATTAAACTATTATTCCTAGCCGAGTTCAAATAGTCATGTGAGAGAGTTTTCAAGCTATAATTCAAATATCAATTTTTTCAATTATAATAAAATAATTCAAAAAGAGATTTGAATATCTTTTAATACCACTAATTTGAATAAAGAACGAATAACTCAATCATGAAATAGATCAATGCAAGACTTCAAAATGAAATAAACTTTGATTAATCATCCATAGAAAACATATACAGAACTCCTAACTTTGACAGAGAATTAGTTACCCATGAAAAATAAAAGAAAAACACGATGAAGATATGCTGAAGAGAATTGAATTTGGATGCTAAGATCCTAATCCCGATTGCCCCTCTTGTGAGCTACGATCACTTATTTATAGCCTAAGTTCTAGAATTCAAATTCAAAACTAAACTAATCTTATATTTAGGAGAGATAAAATAACTACTTATCTTCTAGAGAGAAAGATAAGCTATTACCTTTAATTCAAATTTAAAAACGATAATTCAAATCAAATCCTAACAACCAAATCTCTTATTCTTCTAGAGAGAATTAATAACTAATCTTCTAGATCTTCACCTCTCTTCTAAATGTGATTGAGGCTTTTGATAATTTGGATAATTAAGCTTGGGTCTTAGTTGTTGCATCCTGAGAGTTGGAATACGCCGGACTTACATTTTGAGTTGTCTGGGGCGCTGTTTTTTCGTGTCCCAAAGATGATGGTGGTACATGGCTGAAACTAAATGTCCACTATAGACATATGCATATCATTCTGAAGCTCTAAAAGTTAGCTTTCTAACGCAATTGGACCTCTATAGCTCAAGTTATAACCGCTGGAGTGTGAAGAGATCAGCCCTGGTGGACATGTACGCCGGGCATATACGTTTTGGGCTCCAGTTTCCCTCCCTTTGGGTACGCGTTTGTTCCATACGCTATGCTTCTTGTGCCATGCTTCTATTTCCTTTGTGCTTTCTTTATGAAAGGAGGTTGATTTTTACTACTTTTTAAGCCCAAAACTCTTGAAAACATAAAATACTATCACAACTCCAAATATTTGATTAATTATTAATTTTACTAGGAAAAAAAGAAATTTAATTAAAACTTAAAAAAAATAAAAAAATCCTAAAATTTGCTTAAGATGACATGTTACTATGACCCTATAGGTACTAGTTCGTTGTAAAGAGTGGCTCACTTATCAAAAGACTCTTGGGTATGATTTGACTCCGACTTAATACTCATCATTCTAATACACGCAGACAACTCCTAATGAATGGACCCCTCATATAAAGGTTTCGCAACAGCTTCTAACAAATGATAAAATCGCTTCGCTTCCAGGTTAGGCTCTTCTTTAGTCTCTTCCAATTTTGTAACACCTATTGCATCACACACCATCTCGTTGTATCTCTCTTGGTTAGCCTCCTAAATTATTCCATCCCTGTTTAGGTCTCTCACCACGTGAACCCTTGTTGATTGACAACCGGACCTATTCAAATTAGAGGCAAATAGGTTAGTTCCCTGCTCGTCAACTTCTTCGTGTTTCATCCACATACCACTGAACCATAGAAGAGAGCGAACCAGTTCTAACCATAGTCAGCCCACTTTGACTGACACCTAAAACCCTTCAGACATAAACGTTCATGCAGAAACATGCGCATAACGCGTCAACTAAAATTCAGATTATCTACCAGGTATCTCATACCAGTATAGTCATACGAATACAACCTAAATCATGAACAAAGAAATATTATTTTTTAGAATTAGCAAAGTGTATAATAGAATTCCCCGAAATAGTTATCATTCTAACAAAACAAACAAAACAACCAAACTTTAAACAAAAAAAAAACAAAAAACAACGCAGAAACTTCATGCATTCAATAAAACATCAAATCCTAACCATTCTAGTGCGCAATCCCTTATAATTCCACAATTTCTAGCAAACAAGGTTTTCGAGAAGGCGCCACTACGCAACCTTATCCGACTTCCATCCTAAAACTCTATCCTAGGAAAAGTAAGTCCAACATAAAATTAAACAATTCATTATATTCAGAGATAGAAAACTAACCTGGAATATTACTGCACAGACAAAAAGAAGGAAACTTCAACTGAGCTCGAAGAAAATAGTATCGTCCTAATAAAAAAATTACTTATTAAATTCACAAGATAAAACTATTCAAAAAATTAATTTAAAAGTATAGTAAAACTCATATCTAATAAAAAACAAATTTTTAATTCAACCAAACAACAAGAGACAGACAAATTAATTTTACTTTCATTAAATAACCAACAATTCTAAAAATACTTCATTAAGCCAAATTTAACCACAATAATAATAACCTTAAACAAAAGTTAAACTCACAAAATAATATAAAAAAAATAAATAATCATACTGTAAGAATCGGAACAACCGTTTTAATAAAAAATAATACTACTGCCCATAATCGGTTCAAAAAAATTAGACGTCTTAATTTTAAAATACAAAGGTAAAATTTGAATTCAATAAATTTTTTATGAGTGAAAAAATGTATCTTTTATGAAAAATTTTTGTGAAAACGCGTACCGTTACTTAAGCCCGGCAATACCAGCTCTAGTTTGACCGGGTATCGCATATTGAGAAAAAAAAATTTGGAAATTTAATTTATTATTTTGAAAGGACAAAATAATTTAGAATGAAAAAATCAGTGCTAATCTAAAAGTTTTTGCCCAAGGTGGTTCAACGGGCTTAAAACGCTAACGGATTAGACTGGATCAAGTTGTGGCTCATTCAACTTATTTTACCTAGAAACAAAGAAGGGGCCTGAAATGAAGAGAGGAATGAAGA